>NW_026048454.1:0-10000 GCF_023864345.2 Schistocerca serialis cubense | reverse complement strand
ACTGGGAAGACCACAATAGAACGTTAGGCATATTGCTCGGTGCACTGGAGAGACATGGGGTGACCGTGAATTTGGGAAAGTCAGAATTTGGACGAAAAGAAATCGAGTTTCTAGGTCACATTGTGACACCAGAGGGAATAAGACCAAATCCAGACAAACTCGAAGCAATCAGAGATTTTCCGGTGCCAAGAACAAAACGTCAGCTACGGGGTTATTTAGGATTAATCAATTTTTACAGGAGGTTCATTAAGATTGGGGGTGCATCGACACCCAGACTATGTCAGCTGACTGGAAAGAAAACGGTATGGAATTGGGACCCTGTTGCGCAGGAAGAGTATGAGGCGTTAAAGAAGGCACTGCTATCGGCACCTCTTCTCGGGCATCCAGACCTAGGGAAAGAGTTTTGTATGGCCACGGACAGTTCCCGTAGTGGACTTGGGGTAACATTGTTCCAAGAGCAAGAGCAAGGAGGAGAAGTAATACAACAACCTATTGCATTTGCGAGCCGAGTGCTTAGCAAAGCTGAGAGAAATTACACGGTAACTGAGCTTGAAGCTTTGGCAATAGTATGGGGTTTTAGTAAGTTTAGATACTATTTGTATGGAAGGCATACTAAAATCTATACTGACCACAAGTCACTACAGTTTCTGATGTCGGCCAAACTTAACCATAGACGACTCGCTAGGTGGGCACTCTATTTACAGGAGTTTCAGTTTTCGGTCATGTATATTCCTGGGCCACAGAATATAGTGGCAGATGCGTTGTCAAGGAATCCAGTAGGTCACGGTCAATGCTTTGATGAGCAGGTAAACGAGAACAGATATGATATATTGTATATGCAGGGCGTGCCGTTCGAGAAATACATAGGGACGGTACTCACAAATATCGCGAAAGAGCAGGATAAAGACGCGTCATGGAGAATGGTGAAGGACAGAGTTACAGCGAACTTAGATGCCAATATAGCACGTTTTTATACAATTCAGAACGGGGTCCTTTTCTACCGTAGAAATCCGAACACACAGGACTGGGTGTTGTGTATACCAAATGAAATAGTCAACAAGCTGATCTGGTACACTCACCTAAGTTACGGGCATTACGGGGCAAGGAAATGCTGTAAGAAGTTAAGGGAATCAGTTTATTTCATTAGTATGGAGAGGAGGATCAAGAACGTGCTTGGTAGTTGCAAATTGTGCCAGAAGGCAAAATCGTTAACTATCTCATGCAAAGCACCGCTTTTTCCGATAGTGCCAGGTAGATTGAGGGAATTCGGAGCAACAGATTTGTTTGGCCCGCTACCTAAGTCAGTGCAGGGATATAGATATGTTTTAGTAGCAGTGGAATTGGTGTCAAAGTATGTGACTTTTACCGCCTTGAAACGTGCGACGGGAAGGACAGTGGCAGCAGCGATCGTTAAAAACTTTTTGCGAGAAGTAGGAACTGTAGAAAAGTTCATAGCTGACAATGGACCGCAATATAGATCCAGACAATGGCTAACCACACTGAAGAGAAGAAGGATAAAACCGGTGTTCATATCCCGATACCATGCTGCAAGTAACCCCAGTGAAAGAGTGGTAAAAGAACTGGGAAAATTGTGTAAGATCTATTGCCATAGGCAACACAGAAGTTGGAGTATTTTTCTCAAAGATTTTCAGGACATCCTCAATGAGCTACCACATGGAGCAACTGGATTATCACCAATTACGGTACTAAAGAATGAACCACCACCAGATCGAGTCAGGGAGCTGGTAGATTTTCCGCGATCAGGAAAGCAGAGGCACACAGAAATTGTCAAGGTTGCGATAGAGCGTATTAAGAAAGCAGCTAAGGATAGGCAGGAGAAGCAGAAAGGAAAGATCCGTAAGATCGAATTGGCAGTAGGAGACAAGGTTCTAATTAAAACTCATCGATTATCAAAGAAGCACAGATTCCTAACTAGCAAATTCTTTACTGTGTATAGTGGACCATTCAGAGTGAGGCGGATTGTCCATGAAAATGCTGTACTGATTGAGACGATCAAGGGAAAACAGTCTCGTGGGCTTCATCACATTTCTAACATCAAATTATGGAAAAGTTAAGGATAGATCTAAAGTAGGCAATTTATGGTAGATAGTCAGTGTATTTATTTGTGGTGTGTAACGTTGTGCAGGGTCAAATCGAACATAAGAATTTTCAGGCGGGATGTCAGGAAGTATGACGGAATAGACTGGTCAAATGAGTCATGAACAGGAGTCGACAGAGTGGTGTATGTACGTATTTTTTGTCGTATGAATAAGGATCAAGCAGAAACGACGTGAGGATTTATGAGGGAATAAAGATGGTAGATAGAGAAGCGACGTGATAAATAGTAGTGGATAAAGGTGATAGGTAAGGGAAGAAGCGACGTGAAGCAGTGTGATTAATAAATAGAGATTCGACGTGATGAAACAGTGGTAAATAAAGGTGAGTAGAATTGAATAATGTGGAGATGTCTTAGATGTATGTTACAGAGAGACCTGTGTATGCTGCAATAGAGATTGATGCGAATGGCGAAGGAAGACCAGGAAATGATGGAGTAATGGACGGACGGAGAGCCGAAATACGAATGAAGAGATGAGGACAACTGCACAATGTGAAAGGACATAAAGGGAGTATGAGATCCAGATGGTGAACGTTGTGGAACACTGACGTAAGATGTAATATAAGTGTAAGATCTAATTCTTAGCATAACATTTGCGATTTGGCAAAAATAATATTTATTGTTGTTGTTGTTGAAGCCTGGTACCAGGATAACTAATCAAAACGGTACCAAGAATGTGTACAGTTATTTTGCAGGTTGAATAATTTGTGTATTTTTGTTTCTTAGATGAAATGTCGCAATTCTAAGTTGATATTTAGCATGAAGTGAATGCGGAGGTAAGCCGATGGAGAGAGGTGCCAGAGTGAAAGGACGAATTCGGAGACTGGAAAGCTATCTCCGGAACAGCTTCATGTGTTATGTGGTTGAGTATAAGGGAGCAAAGGTATGGTATGTTGTCGTGAGTGTGGTGGTGTTATAAGTATAAGGGAGCAAAGGTATGGTATGTTGTCGTGAGTGTGGTGGTGTTAAGGTTAACTGACTTCTAGACCTATTCTGTTAGTGTATTAATGGATTGAATGAGAAGGAAAATGTGATGTCTGGTGAGTGAGAGTCGTAGTGTAGTGTGATCAATGCGCACACTCCTGTAAAGGGGATCCTACCGATCTGTAACTAAAACATTATTGTGTATTGTTTGATTTGGATGAACCTCGATGGCAGGTCAGGATTAGACATCATGTGGATGGTTCATACATGTCCTAGAAATGTTGTTATATATAATAAAATGTAAAATGTATAAAGAGATACTAATTTCAGTCTGTCACAAACACAAAGGTGCATTGTATGTTGTAGATTTAGAGTCACCAGTTTCTAAAATGTTTATTGTGTTAGGATGTTAAAGTAGTTTAATAACCTGTGGTAGGTAATTGTGAGCTGTATAGATTATTTCTTATTTTTTTTTGTTAGAACACTTTCAAGTGGTATTAATTTCAATCTGTCACAAGCACAAAGGTGCATTGTATGTTGTAGATTTAGAGTCAACAGTTTCTAAAATGTTTGTTGTGTTAGGATGTTAAAGTAGTTTAATATTTAATAACCAGTGGTAGGTAATTGTGAGCTGTGTAGATTATTTCTTATTTTTTTGTTAGAACACTTTCAAGGGGTATTAATTTCAGTGTGTCACAAGCACAAAAGTTCATTGTATATTGTAGTTTTAGGATAAAGTTTCTAATATTTTCACTGTGATAGGATGTTAGAGTAGCCTACTATTTGATATTGTAATTATGAGCTGTATAGATTGTTTATTATTCCTTTTGTTTTTTTTTACACTTTCATGTTTTGTATGAGGGACGACAGGTACAATGAATAGAACGAGTGTGGGCTGTCTATAGAAAAGAGATAAATGTTGATGTTGTATGTGTAGAAAACTAGGGTGTATAATTTTAATGTAAGAATTTCCTTTTGTCTGTAATGTTGCGAGATGCACGGAAGGCTAACTGATTGGGTGTCGTAACGCCCATACCGCTAGCGGGCCGAGCTGACGATGCCATGGCGACAGGCGACAGAGCCGCGGCACTCCCCACTCCACTGTCGGACGGGGTACACTCCACGCGCCCGCTACAGCAGGTCAACGGCCTGGGGCGACACGCAGGTACCACTGGCCATTCATGAGTTCCGCCACCCTTACGACTGGGGAAGGTATCCCGCGGAGGCAACAGCGGGTGGTTTCTTCTGCTCAACGGCGCGCGCAGCGGCGCTACTGCAGAATGGACGAGGCGCGGCAGAGCCCGGCGAGCATTTTTTTTACCAGCAGCTAATAACTAGTACTGGACTGTGGAGCCGTGAAACAAGATGACTGCGACTTTCCATAATGTGGAAAGTGAAGGACTGGTGTTTCCACGTTGTGAGTGGTGGAAAAGATTTTGTCTTTAGCAGACAGGACGATCGTTTTGTCTTGACCACTGAATGGTGGGATCCATAAACTTTTGGCAGTGACTTGTTAAGTGTGCTTTGTGAATTGCACGTGGGACACTTGGTATACTTAGAGGACAGTTGTCGTTTGGTGAACAATTATTGTATGAAGGCAAGAAACTAGAGTGGGACATTGACATTTGCGTCTGTAGTACGAGACATTTCTTGAACTGGTGCGGGAATAAGTGCTGTTTGTTGAAACTTACGACTTTTAATTACACCATGAACTGAAAGGACAGAACCGTGGGTAATAGTAGTTGTAGGGCCATTTTTTTTGGACGAACAGATTCGTGTGGATGGTACTCTGACAGTGACTATGACATTTGTGTTTAATGTGAGATACAGTTTACTGTCCAGTGCGTGTTCAAAATGCCGATTTGAGTGACTCAAAGACTTTCGTCCGGGTAACCATGGGAGAGCTTTGACACCGAGACAGTGGTTCTAGGAAAACTATCAGCAACTTTTTGACCACAAGAAAATCACAGAATGAAAGGTTTCCGTGTGACTCGCAAGATAGGGAATAATGTATTTGTGATTGTGTAAATGTTTTTTTTGTGTGTTTCATTCTTGAAGGGACAGCAAGTGTAATTGTATTTCATCAACATTTGTGTTTAGAATAGTTAGTGTTTGTTTTTTGTCTGTTCTGGGTTATCAAGTTCACGTAGCATGTTTATTAGAATATTTGGTACAATGATGCTCTAATTATAAGCCAGTGGCGTAATACTAACGTAGCGGTTCATGTAGCATTGATCAGTAAGATTGTCACAGGGGACAAGAGTTTGCATTGCACAACAAATATCGGAATTAACTGATGTATTTTGATGTCGTCCATAGTAATAATCTTGTTGGTGTTTTGACTGAAGCCACTTATTTTTATTATCACAGTGGTGACATTTCACATTAAAGTGTAACGAAGGCTAGTCGAAATGCAAGTTCTTGTCGTCTATATGTGTGACAACAGAGAAAGTATTTTTTATTTGTTTTAGAATTATTGAAAGTTGGATTACTCATAAAAATAACGAAGATCCCAGTAACTAAAGCAAAATTTTATCTCAAGATTATTTTTTCATTTCTATGATGTGATGTTTTATTTGTCATGTAGATTGTTGTAAATTAGTATGTGTACGTTACTCCGGATTGTGGAGAGTACAATAATGCAACAACTGCCAATTTGGTAAAGTAACAACATTTGGTCGTCAATTTGAGGTCACCAGGGGCTAAGGTCTCCTCCTGGTTATTTTGATGAATTGCTACGTTTGTTTTAATACAATTTTCTTAAAAAAAAAAAAAAAAAAAAAAATGTTCGGAACTACCCTCGCATTGCAAGGATAGTACCGTGCCATTTTTTTCTGCATGGGTAGCCGGTGGTGAAAGGGTACAGTACCGCCCAACACTGAAAATAGGTACGAAATTCTTGTCAGAACAACACATTTTTTGTGTAAAAGTAACTCAATTTCAATTAATACAGCGAAGCCGGATACCAGTGTGGGAAAGAATGACAATTTATTTATTTAATTGATCACATGTGCACTCCCTCAAAATAAATCCCTACATCCAGTTTGGTGAGATCTGTGAAAGGAATGAATGTATGGTCGTCTGCTAACCACAGATAGTGAATCGGAATATATGATCATCTTTGAGTCGATCCTTTGGCTACCTTTGGTGAGACCAAAGAGATGGAAGTTACCAGAGCTTTGAGCGTCTGAAATGTGGCTGACCAATAAGGTAGCAAGGTGCTTCTCCCACTTCGAGAGAGGTGCGAGAGAATCAGAATACGGCCATGTTTCAGCACTCTGCCGCTGAACCTTCTGCTGTAAAGACCTGTTTTTTTTGTTGTGCTCCGGAATGAAAGAGTGGAGGCATGGTATGGATGTGGAATATTTAAGAGTAGTTAGAATTAATAATTTCTCTTTCACAGGACCTTTTGTGGGGAAAATTACAAAGTGAGGCAGGTAATTTTAAGGGGATTGTAGTAAACCAACGGTCACAAAGAGCCCACGTGTAGATATAAGTTGAGATACTTTCGTGAGCTTAAGCTGGAATATTTAAGAATTAATAGCGTGTGTACAATAAGCTGAAATATTTAAGAATTAATAGCGTGTGTACAATAAGCTGAAATATTTAAGAAATAGCGTGTGTATCATAAGTTGAAGTATTTAAGAAATATCATTCCGTGTGACGCTGAATTTAAACTCTGAGAGAGAATCAAGGTGAGTCGGCCGTTTTTCCAGCAACGCCACATGGCTTGCATTGCACAGGAAGACGTGCGTTTATCTCCAGAGTTCACATTAGGAAAGTAGAAATTACAAAGTGGGGCAGTGTCGTGTGAAACTGGGATAAATATTGATTGAAGTGGGAAAGCGGAAAGTGATGAAGTTGTAACCGTTCTTTGTGTAATATTTCATATTGTTGTGTTGTGTATGTCTTGTAATTTGGGTATGTGTGTTTTGCATGGGTGTAGCAAGGTAGTTTCGAAAGATTTGTGGGAATGCCTGTTCCTTCTGTATCGCTCGATCTGGAGGAAAGTTTCGTGAGGATAATTGTGAGAGGCGAAGTGTGAGGTATAATAAAAGATCCACCATCCGATCCAGGGAGTGCACTGTTGCGGTAAATAGATTACGAGACCATAGTATAGAGATTCACTAACGTAAAGCCATGCCCACTGGGCGGAATTTCTCATGTGATTTTGTTGTAGGTTGTAGAATTTGTGTGTTTAGGAATAAATCAAATAGTGAAAAGAAAGAGATTGGTGGCCTTTTTCATTAAATTGTATGTTATCGTAATGTCCCGAATTTATATAAAAGCCGTTAAATCAAAGACAAAAGGTAAATGTGGTATTGCCAGTGCGTAGTGTACAGTCAGAGTTCTATAAATCACTGATAGTCAGATGCGTGTTTCCGTTGCGTATTATTCATACAGGAGGATAATTTGTAACTAAATAGTAAGATACGAGAATTCATGTTGCTCGATAAATAAAGGAAGATTCCACTCGCTTGGCAAACCACTCATCTTGCAGGCCTGACTGCTTGATGCCACAGTATGAGAAAGGCAAGTGGGTGCCTCTCAACTGTGCGAGATTATATTAACAAATTTCGAAGTACGGGTTGATAGATGCATCGAGAAGTGGTCGTCCTAGCATTTTGTCTGAGTATAAACTACTCGATATTTCCGATAAAGTGTCTATGAGTCCGAACAAGTCAGTAAGAAAACTCGCCCAGGAAATCGATGTTAAGTGTCGGAACGGCCCACACAGCTACAAGGAAAAAAATTACAACCTTTCCCATACAAAGAGACAGTCGTGCAAGAACTAGAAAACACTGATCATGGAAAAAGACTGCATTATTGTCAATGGTTCAAAAATTTAGTTCAACAAAATGGAAGGGATATTTTTAATGAAACGTTTTTCACTGATGACGCGTGGTTTCATTTATCCGGGTACATGAACTTAACAAAATTCTCGTACGTGGAGTATTGCAAATCCATTGCGTATTCATGAGAAACCACTTCATTCTGTGAAGTTTGGATTGCAGTTTCTAGACGTCGGATTGTGGGTCCCATACTTTCCAACGAAAATAAAGCCACAGCGATGCTGCGGTGATATTCTGTACCCATTCATAGGAGAACTTGTGAAAGTGAAATACTGAACGGTTATTTTCAACAAGATGGTGCAACCACGCATACAGATCGCGTTTCAATGTCACTACTTACTGATGTTTTTCGTGACCGCATAATTTCACAGGGACTTAATCGTTCACGATCGCCTGAATTAATACCACCTGTCTTTTTCTTCTGGGCTGCAGCGAAAGCAACTGTCTATAAAAACCATCCAAAATCCATCGATGAATTGAAAACTGCAAATCTACTTACACTGCTTCTGTTATAGAAGAAATGGTATAGCTTGTGTTTGGAAATATTTTAGACGAATTGAATTGTGTATTCAACAACAGGGGGGGGGGGGAGGACCCTTTCAACATTTAATGTGAAAATTTGTAAGTAAAAATGAATATCCAATGAATTAATAACTTGTATTTCACTCATTTCGGTATATTCACTGCGGCATACGCCACGCGAGGTTAACTATCATACAGCACTGCGGAAAGACTTTTTGAACACCCCGTATAAGAAACGGCGAATTACTGGATTCCACAAAAAAATTTTAAATGCCATGGAAGGAGCCTGTGATAACATCAACAGACAATTACAGAAATATATGCCTCTCATGCATGAAACTGGTTTACATTCTCTTGCTTTCCGCGAAGTAAACTGGAAATACAGACGTATTCTAAAGTATTTCTTCATGAATGACTTGCAGCTTACATCAATGAACCGGTGTTGTTTGGCTGTTTTTACATGTATTTCGCGATTCTTCATGTGTCTTGGTAATTACTAACGTATGGAAAGCAAAAATATAACAGCTATTTCGTTAATTAGAAACAAACTTCATCCGTACGACACGCATGACTGTCTGCTTCCTCACCGCTTGGAGCGCTAGTGTCGCTCTAGCTGTCAAACGGTGACGACTTACGCGCCAGAGAGTCATGACTGTATTCATTAGAATGTGGTTCGCAGTGCTTTCTGAAGTTGGATTATGGTTTTGAAAACTTTAGGAAAACTGCGGCATTCTACAGGGAGAACATTAATAAAACCGACAAACTGCTGTGACGGATTCATGACTAGAAACTGAGGAAAAAGGACCTTATGAACATGTGTCTGGGAATGCATCATTGCCACGGTAGATGGCGCTGACGAATGAGAGTTCCTCTGACCACATGTCGTGTGTTCCTTGTGTGTTGCAGGCTATGTGATTGACGCAGCGTCCTGTAAGTAGTAAAATGGTTCACTATTCATGTAGCGAACAAGCCGAGACGGTTTTTGTGTATTGCCAAGCAGATGGAAACGGGCGAGCGGCAGCACGGCTATACCAAAATGGTTCAAATGGCTCTGAGCACTATGGGACTCAACATCTGAGGTCATCAGTCCCCTAGAACTTAGAACTACTTAAACCTAACTAACCTAAGGATATCACACACATCCATGCCCGAGGCAGGATTCGAACCTGCGACCGTAGCGGTCGCGCGGTTCCAGACTGAAGCGCCTAGAACCGCTCGGCCACTTTGGCCGGCGGCTATACCAAACAAGTATCCTCAAGGATGCCAAACAAATCTCACATTTCAAGCAGTTTTTGGGCGATTGTGTACTCATGGGTCCTTTCATTCAGATGAACATGCTGGAAGGCGGCGGACTATGCATACCCCAGATTTAGAAGACAGAGCTCTACAGGTTATTGAGAGGAACCCCAGTACCAGCTTCAGGCAAGTAGCCCACCAACACGGTGTAAGGCAAAGTACGATTATGTGTATCCTGCATCATAGCGGCTACTGTCAGTATCACCTATAATCCCATGGAGGCCAATTTGAGCATCTGTTATGACTTGGATGGGATGCAGCTCTGTACTGTGTTCTGAGACAATTTGTT
>NW_026048452.1:0-100793 GCF_023864345.2 Schistocerca serialis cubense | reverse complement strand
CCAAGCGCGTCACCATCATGCCCAAGGACATCCAGCTCGCGCGCCGCATCCGCGGCGAGCGCGCCTAAACCGCGCCGCGGCACCGCACCGCACAAACAAAAACGGCCCTTTTCAGGGCCACTAACATCTCTCCGTCGCGAGCAAACTTTGTCGGTCGCCTGCCTCTCGCCCGCAACCCAAAAACAAAAACCACCACTTCCCGTCCGTCCGCCACACCCGCTCACTCTGCCTGCCTGCTAGCAGCGCGCAACAATCACACATCATCCCTCCCCCGGCGCTCCAAGCGCACAATACCCAACGGCCGACGTCACACCGCACGGCTGGCTGGCTGGCCGGCCGCCCGCCGCTTTCGTTTCGAAAACAAAAAAAAAAACCCGCACTCCACTCCGACGGCCAACGGCCAGGCAGGCGCGCTCGCTCGCTCTACACGCCGCCGAAATCCCCGCCGACTCCTTCCACATCTCAACGTGCCCCCCGTTGCAAAACATAACACACACAAAGGAACAAAACAAAGACCAGACACGACTCGACAAGACAGACATCCGAGAAGAACGAACGCAGGCAAGCCATCCAACGTATTCAAACAAAACAACGTGACAGAAAACCAACCGTCGGCCGCCGCCACAAACACGGCGACAATCAACCACGACAACAACAACACCGCTTACCGCTACCGCCGCCCACACCCGCCACCGACCCCCGCAATCCAACCACCACGGCACGCAAACAGCATCCCCACGGGCATACAGACAGACACCCACACCAAACGCAACACGACAATCAAAAACCTTCCCCGACGTGCTTTGATGGCCCTGAGAAGGGCCGTTTTGGGCCGCGCGTCTCTTGCGCGCCACTAGACGACGACGGGGGGTGGGGACGACGGAGTCAAGCGCCAAACCCTTCCTTTCCCATCTCTTTCTCCTCTACTCTACTCTACTTCTTCTTCTTGGGCGAAGCCTTCGCCTTAGACGGCGTCGTCGCCTTCTTCGGGCGCGGCGCCTTCGGCTTCTTCGTCGGAACCTTGGCGGCCTTCTTCGCCTTCGACGGCGACTTGGCCTTGGCCGGCTTGGCCGCAGCCGCCTTCTTCGCACCCGCGGGAGCGGCCGACGCCGCAGGACGCCTTCTTGGCGGCGCCCGCCTTCCGACCGGTCGCCGCCTTCACGCCACCAGCCTTCTTTGCGCCGGCCGCACGGGCGCCCTTCTTCTCCTTGCTGGCCGGAGCGGCGCGCTTCTTCTTGGCACCGCCAGCACGAGCCTTGCCGCCCTCGGCCGCCCCCCCCGCCGCCGGCGCCGGCAAGCTTGAACGAGCCGGACGCGCCCTTCCCCTTCGTCTGCACCAGCTCGCCCGCCACGACGGCCGACTTGAGGTACTTCTTGATAAACGGCGCCAGCTTCTCCGCGTCCAGCTTGTAGTGCGCGGCTATGTACTTCTTGATCGCCTGCAGCGACGACCCGCCGCGCTCCTTCAGACTCTTGATGGCGGCCGTCACCATCTCAGAGGTGCGCGGGTGCGCAGGCTTGGCGCGCGGCTTCTTCGCAGACGACGCAGACTTGGCCTTCTTCGTAGTGCCGGTGGCGGCGGGTGCCGCAGCAGTCTCGTTCGTAGCCGCCTGATCTGCCATTTCGACGACGCGCGTAACACACAGCGAGAGCGAGCGGGACGGCAGGCACGCAAGCACAGCACAGCAGCAGAGCAGAGAATCACAAGGCCCAGCCAGTGTCGCGGGCGGGCGCGGACGGCCGAGAGAGCGGCCGCCACTCTGCGCGCCGCCGCGCCGCGCCTCCCGCGCTTGCTACCGCCCAACGTCCGACAGCCTGTGCGGAGCAGCCCCAAACCTGCGCCACAACCGCCCGCGCCTTTCAAACCACCGAGGATGGGGCTACACACAGCCACACCACAGTCGCCAACCAGTCGCCACGGCAGCGCGCAAACCACGGCCAAACTGCAGCTACCGCGCGCTACAGCCTGGGTCGGCCCGCCGAGAATCGCCGCCCCCGCCCAAATGCCGCCCCCACAGCCCCAGCCGACGACCGCCACAATGGCCAAACCTTCGGCAAAACTCCCACACCGTCGCCGCGGCAGCCCGGCCAGCGCGGCCGGCGCCACAGCCACACAAGCCGAGGCGTGCGGCGATGACGGCCGTGCAAACGCGCCTCCGCCGCCCCATCGCCTTCCGTCGCCCTCCCGCCGTTTCCCGATCGGCCCGCAGCCGTCGGGCCACATCGCGCGCCGTCCTCCTCCTCTCGCCCGCCAACATTCACAGCCGTTTCTCAACAATTGCCCGCCGCAAACGGACGCCGCCTGCGCAACAGGCGCCGCCGCCCCTCGCCGCTTCCGACCCACAACCCCTCGACCGAGGCAAACCGCAATCCGAATCTACAGACCAACCCAATCTGCCGTCAAGCACACACGACAGCCGACCTTACACGTTACGCGTTACACATTACGTTTACACGTCTACGTTAGGTTAGGTTAGGTGGACGTGGGTTAGGTTAAGGGGACTTGGGTTAGGTTAAGCGTCAAACTTAGGTTAAGCATTCAAACACGTCAGGCGTCAGAGGTTAGGTTAGGTTAGGTTAGGTTACACGTTAGGTTAGGTTAAGGGGTCAGTGCTAGGTTAAGAAGCGTCAAACGTAGGTTAAAAAAGCGTTCAAACGTGAGGCGTGAGCCGGACAGCTTACCTTACGTAGACGTTAGGGGCTCACAGGCTGAGCTCACCTCGCCACACCACAGGTTAGGTTCGGTTCGGTTCGGTTCGCTCGGCTCAGCGTAAAGCGCCGAGGTCAGGGTTACGTTCGTTCACCTTCGGGCGCCACACTTTCGGTTGAAAGGTCGCGACGGGACGACGTCGGCAGGCACGCCGCAAACGAACAAAAACGTACAGACGACGTCGGAAACCGCCGACAGACGGGGGAGCAGCACGACCACGACCAGACACCGAGCGCGAACCAGACACACGCGAACCACCCCCACCGGCCAAAGGGCACCACACAACAACCCAGAGCACCACGTGTCGACACCAGAGCAACCCGCCGCTCACGCGACATGGCTGGCACCGAAGGGCAACCGCCCGCAACTGCGCTTTCCGCGCCGGCCCGGATGCACGTCGTGCTACAACAACACCACTACCGTACACAGCCGCTGTTCACAACATCACTATCAATGGCGCGCCCGCGGCTCGCCGCCGTCGCAGTCGCAGCCCCAACGCCAGCACTTTTGCACCACCATTCACACGCACCGCAACACAGCTCGCCGACACAGCCGAACAAAACAAACACCACACAACAACAACAGCAACAACGCCGCCGCCTCTACTTGTGCCGGCGACCCACCCCGCCGATGGCGCACCTTTCGCCAGCCGGCAATCGACACACACGCACCCACCCACCGGGGCCCAGTGCAAAAAAAAAAACACACAAAAACAAAAAAACAAAACAACACAAACGACACGGGAAGCGCACACCGCCACTTCGCGCGCACGCCACCAACCAGTCGTCGTCTCAAAATAACAAACACAAACAAAATAAACTAACAACTAGGGCAACACAAAACAAAAACGCCTCGCACGAACCGCCCACAAAAAGGACAAGCACACGCACAGCCTCTGCTGACGACCACGACGCAGCGGCACGCTGCTCCTGTCCCGCGCCCCGCGCCCCACTCGATTCACAACTCACGCGACACCGTCAACGACGGGCTCGCTTCCCGCAACCTACCACCTTTCCGCCACGACGCACAGCCCCAGCCCCACCCGACGACTGCACTTTCACCACCGCCTCCCCCTTCCCCCCCAAAACACACACACACACACACACACACACAGCCAGCCAAAAACGCACTCGCGACCCACACATGCACGTGCATCGGCACACGCCAACCAGTCAACGTCGACAACCACACGCCACGCAAGGCTCGAAACGAAAACGAAACCGGCGTCCTTCCACGTTGCCATCAAGCTACGCGACACAAGACACAAGGAACCAACACAACAGCCGGCCCCACTAATTCCCACTCTCACGCCGCAAAAAGCACACCGAAACCGCCAAACACGCACGCACATTCCCCTTCGCACTGACACCACCGACCGGCTCGCTACCACACACCTCTCGGCAGCCGTTTCACGCCAATTCGCCACACAGTCGACAAGCGCCCGCCCTGTACGGCACACGCAACGACGCAGCGCAGCAAAGGGCGCCCGCAACACATACCTCTCCGCCGCCCGACGCGCCAACCGCCACACCACACCGCCAGCCACTCGCAAATTGTGCACTGCCACCAGCCACACGTCCAACACGCCGCGCCGCCTCCGGCCACCCGCCAGGGGGCGCTCACGTCCGCGACAACAGCGCGGCCCGCCGGGCCGGGCCGAACCGAACCGAGCCGCCGCTGCTCTGCACTCGGCACGGCCACACCCTGCTGCAGACCGGGCTCGTCCCTCTGTACGCGTCTGCCTGCGCATCAACACAACACGACCTTTTTTTTTTTTCTCTCTCTCTCTACCGCCATCCCTTCTTCTCGCGTTTTACTCGTTGTTGCAGCAGCGGCGCACACCTACACATCCACAGCCCCAGCCGAGCCGGCCTCACCTCAGGGCCCGCCGCCAGCGTCTCCTCCTCGGGCACAGGTGCGGTGCTGTGGCCGCCCATCCAACCGCATTGCTGGCCGTCCAGCCACCAGGCGTTCCCACTGCCGCGAGCCACGCCGCGCACCGACCCTGCTGCAGAAAACGAAGCATAGCCAGAGACCGACCGATACACAAAGCAAGCCGTCGCCTCGCCTCTTGTCCTTCCTGCCTTCCTTCCGCCCCCGCCCTTCTCACACCACCGCCTCTCCACTTTCGCCCCCCCCTCCTTTTTTTTTTTTTTTTTTTTGTTTTCTTCTTTCTTTCTTTGGCCCTCTCTCCTTCCCGCCATGGCGGTTACGGCACCGCCTGCAGCGGCAGATTTTTTGCGCCCACACGCCTACTCCTACCACCATTAACCTTGCCCTGCCCTGCCCTGCCCTGCCCTGCCCTGCCCTGCCCTGCCCTGCCCATCAACGTCGCAGTCGAACCGACGCTTGCCAACACACTGCCCACGTTCCTTTCTCTTTTCGGCCTACGCCCATTACGCGCCGCCGCCACAGCACCTTCCCTTCCCACAACACACCGACGTCATCACACGCACCCAAAACAGGGGCCACGACCGTGTTCCTCGCCCACTCCCATCCCGCACGGTACGCACATTCCCAACTACTACCGCGCACCCTCCCTTTCCAATCTGTGTGTCTCTGTGTCTGTGTCCTGTCCGCGCGTGACGCCTCTCAACATCCGCCGTCCCCCGTCCCGTTTTCGCCCCCATGCCGTCGTCGCGCCGCCTCCGCCCCTGTCCGCCCCGCACCACACCATACACCGCTGCTTGTCCCGGCCGTTGCCACCAAAGGCGCCGACCGCAAACGCGCCACGCCGCAGCCCCCGTGCGTCTCGCGCTCGCTTGCATCTCCGTGCCGACGCTGCCTCTCTTCCCGCTCGCACTCGACCTCGACAACACAGTCTTTGGCTCCGCCACTGCGTGTTCCGGTGGTACGCACGCTGCAACACGTATGTATTCATTACCAGAGCGATGGCGAGGCATGACAGCATCTCTGTCTGACCAGAGAGTTCTTTATCGCTGCTAGTCGGCGCTTGGACCGCGCCAGACGACAGTAGTGGCACGCACCGGGTCGCCAGGAACAGTTGTTATATATATATATTGTAGCGCGAGTCGGGAGAGGTAGTAGTCGGTCGACAGTAGTAGCGGGTGGACGGTTGTACTGAGCGGGCGTCGGCGGCGTGCTCTGCTCGTCTCGCGACTCTGGTCACGGTTCGGGACGATGTATAGTCTATTGTGTTATAATCAAAAGGTGGTGTGACGCTGCATTGCGCAAATCTGATAACGTATGTTCATTGTACTTATTTTGTTCAACAACAAAAGCCCCACTATTACTTTTTTTCTAAAGTAACTTTTGTCTCTTAACGAAAAACATTCACTTTTTAAAGACTACTTCCTATGGCATTTCCCTCCAAGGAGTGCAATTAATTACCAGCCAGCACTCATTCATTGCACACAGCTGTGTAAGGGGTATCTACAATTGAGGAGCGGATATAAATGCAATTTTTTGTTTTTTTTTTTTTTTTTTGTGTGTGTGTTGTAACCTCCCAGCAACATTTAAAATAATGGACAATGTTATTTACGGATGCTAATGGACATTGCGCTAATTGTAACCTCGCCCACAATGAGAGGTATTGAAAATGGCAACAAAAATGTGAAATTCGCAATCTGACTCAAATATAAAGTCTTCACACAACATTTAAAAACGTCCGTTCAGTGACAAGAAACTTCAATTAAACCGAAATATCGGTCTTTGGCCCTGTGCAAAACAATCAGAATTAATGTCTTACCTCCGAATAAATGGATGTCACATTTCTGCTCTGGTTGTTGCGCAGCGCTTGGAGGAACTGCATTGCAAATAATAATATTCTCTTTTTTTGTGATTTTTGTGACATTTTTCTTCAAAGAAGTGGAATGAAATGTGAAGTGCAACGAACTCTTTAGTTCAATAAACAATTAAATGTTTGAAAAATGCTTTTGAAATAAAAATTATTACTGGGGAACTTGTTGGAGAATAATTACAATAAATACAATTTTTCATTATCTAATGATTATATTAATTAACAGTATACCTTATTCACCATCTTGACCAGTGTTGCCGACCGCCTACATCACACAACCGCACTCGGCTGCTACTACTGACCGACCGCTCTGCATGACGACTATTAGCGTACTGCACGCGACGACTACTGACAGAGTACAGCCCTCAACTACACAGAGCTACGGACTCGCAACGACTACTGACTGACTGACTGACTGAGAACCGCTCGCAACACTCGCGCAGTCCAGCGCAAACTCTCTGGTCACAGATGCTACAATGTCTCGCCATCGCTACTATGTTACATACGTGTTTCAGTGTCTTTTTCATTGGGGTAACGATCTTTGGCTCTTTTTATTCTGAATACAGGGCCAAAGGTCAACGCTGCTGCCCTTATACAATTTATCAGGTTTCATTATGTCTGTTGCAATGTTACATACGGTTCACTCTTTCATTAATATTATCGTTGGGTTTGTTTTGTAGGGACGTTAACATTCTGGCACATTTTTATTATCATCGGACTCTCTGCTATTTGTGCAGGGAGGTTATACCTGGGTCCATTTCCATTTCCATTTACATTTTAATATTGATAGACTTTTTGTTTTTCCTTCTTTTTTTTTTTTTTTTTGTTGTTTTTTTTTTGTTTTGTTTTTCCCGCTCTCACCACCACCGCCGCATCACGCCTTCCGTTTTCTTGGTTTCTTTTCTGTTCTTCAACTGCTTCAACATCACCGCGCCCCATTTCCACACCACAGCCATCAGCCTCCAAGACGGGCGGGCGCAGTGTGCCATTTCCGGCGCACAAGCACACCCGTACGGTACTCTCCTCGCCCCCACGCCACCAACAACACAGCGACCACGCGGCTTTCAGGCATGGCACGGCACGGCACCGGCGAAATGCGCCGCCCCCGCCCCTCCGCGCATCCGTCCGTCTCGCCACGTTCACTGACAGCCGCGTCTGCGGCTACACCACGACAACCACAACACAACACCGCTCCCCTCCCTGGCAACTCACATTGTTTTTCTCCTCCTCTTTTGCACAAACCACAACGCCGAGCACAGGCGCAAGCCACCCACACCGCGCCCCTCCCCGTCCCGTCTTTGGCCGCCGCTCCTCGTTTCCTCGTTTGCCCCCTCCCATCTCCCGAAATGCCATGCCAGCAGCGTTACGCATGCCCCTCCCCTGTCCACACAACACTACCGCCTAACGAACAGCCTTCCGGGCCACATGCAGGGCACGCCCACCTCCAAACACTGCCAATTCACGGACGCACGCACGCACGCACGCACGCACGCACGCACACACACACACACACACACACACACACACTCACTTTCTCGACACCTTTCTGTACGGAGGGTGCGTCATCTCGACCGTGACAGAGTGACGGCAACTATCGACGATCCATTTCCCCCCACTGGTAAAACATGTCCACTAACACCTACATACATCATTCAAGTACACAGACAATAGCATACACACAATGGGAGGGCACACGAACATGGACGGCACGGCACTGTCATACACTCTTCCTCAGAACCATATCAACAAACGTTACGTACATCCGGGAAAGCGAAAGCGAACGCGAAAGCGAAAGCAAAAGCAAAGGCAAAGCCCAATGCAGCCGTCAAAGGTAACGTTCACCACGGCAGACACTTGCAGCCGCGCCGCCGTTAAACGCATTTC
This sequence comes from Schistocerca serialis cubense, assembly GCF_023864345.2. NCBI lineage: Eukaryota > Metazoa > Arthropoda > Insecta > Orthoptera > Acrididae > Schistocerca > Schistocerca serialis. The sequence continues at coordinate 92,439 of NW_026048452.1, read as the reverse complement.
AGTGCGGCTCCAATACGCCTCCGACACGGGAACGTTCCGTTGCTCTACGAATGCGTTTCTCCCCTTTTTCCCTTCCCCCCCTCCTTGCACTCTTGCCTCATTCCTCACGTTCTGCCCGGACATTCGACCGATCAAAGTCAACCTTTCGTTACCGTTCTCAGCGCGACGGTGTACAACAGTATGACGGGTGTGCCCACGACTTCGGTTCAGTTGCGTGACGCCGGTCTATCGCGCCGATCGACAGTTACTCAGGGGGCGACGGATCGGACCACGTCACCGACACACAAAACACTTTCAAAACAAACAAATACATACCGGATGGACACAGACAAACACGTGTACAGACATTCGCCAAACAAACGACCGCCGCCGCCGTCGTCGCGCTTACTGTATACTGCACTGGACACGCGTGCATCTTGAATGACGACATCGGTGTGCGTGCGTCGTACGCAATCAGTCAGACACGGCTATCAAACATCAGAGTCGAATGGTACATCATCGTGCGTGTCGCCGTACACGTACAGTACAATACAACAACAATGCGTCTTAATGGCACGTTCATTTCAACGTCACTCACACACCTCCACGCTGCAGTTACGTCGCACCATTGTCAAACTCGGCGTACAGCAAAGGGAATAGTGGGCGGCAAAAAAAAAAAAAAAAAACCAAACAAAAACATTTCACATTTCACCCTCGCCATGTATGATGTGCAAAAAAAAACAAACCCGCAAACGGCCGTCGTTACGGTGACACAAAAGTCGCCGATCGCACTGTCCCCCCTCGCAGACGGGTAACACACACACACACACCAACAACACCAATGGGTCAAAAACCACGCCAACGAGGCGTGCCACCATTCCACGCCACGGCGACCAACCTCGTGGCCGTACCCCGCGCAACACGCTTTGACGCGCGCCCCCCCCCCCCACCCACAATCAAAATGCACACATACATCACAGCCGTCCACACAAACAACAACAACAACAATTCCGCCCTTCCCGCAAAAGGCAAGTTGGTGGCCCTGAAAAGGGCCGTTTTGCCGCTCTCGCAACGGACGAGCCTTCTCCATCCTTCCTTCCCTTCCTTCCATTCCAGAGCCACCCCCTTACTTGGAGCTCGTGTACTTGGTCACCGCCTTCGTGCCCTCGCTCACGGCGTGCTTGGCCAGCTCGCCAGGCAGCAACAGCCGCACAGCGGTCTGGATCTCGCGGGACGTGATGGTCGAGCGCTTGTTGTAGTGCGCCAGGCGAGAAGCCTCGGCCGCAATGCGCTCGAAAATGTCGTTCACGAAGCTGTTCATGATGCTCATCGCCTTCGACGAGATGCCCGTGTCAGGGTGCACCTGCTTCAGCACCTTGTAGATGTAGATGGCATAGCTCTCCTTCCTCTTGCGCTTCTTCTTCTTGTCGCCCTTCGAAATGTTCTTCTGCGCCTTGCCAGCCTTCTTGGCGGCCTTCCCGCTAGTCTTGGGCGGCATCTCGAACCAACGTACGGCAGCAGCAACACCAGTAGCAAGCGCTCCGCTCTAGTCAGCGTCTCCCCACACAGTGGCACCCGCCGCCAGCCGCCGCCGCACCTTTACCAGCTCGCCCTGTTGCGGCCGCCGACCAATGGGGCGCGCGCGCAACCGGCCGCCGCACCCGAGCCCATAAAGCACCCCCACCCCGGCTGCGCCGGCACGCACTCCGCTGCTCGACTCGCTGCCGCTCGCACCGGTCGTTTTCGTTTCCGTTTCGTGTGCACCGTCGCTAGCCCATCGCCATGTCCGGACGCGGAAAGGGAGGCAAAGTCAAGGGCAAGTCAAAGTCCCGCTCAAGCAGGGCCGGGCTCCAGTTCCCGGTCGGCAGAATCCACCGCCTCCTGCGCAAGGGAAACTACGCAGAGCGCGTCGGCGCCGGGGCGCCCGTCTACCTCGCCGCCGTCATGGAGTACCTCGCGGCTGAGGTGCTCGAGCTGGCCGGAAACGCGGCCCGCGACAACAAGAAGACGCGCATCATCCCGCGCCACCTGCAGCTTGCCATCCGCAACGACGAGGAGCTCAACAAGCTCCTGTCGGGCGTCACCATCGCACAGGGTGGTGTCCTGCCCAACATCCAGGCCGTCCTGCTGCCAAAGAAGACCGAGAAGAAGGCCTAAAGGAGGCCAGGCAATCGCAGCGCCGCGTGCTCCCCTGCACGCAACGCGCTTTGCCGGCTCGGCTCGGCCCACAACAATCGGCCCTTTTCAGGGCCACCACACAAACCTACGTCCAAAGCAAAATTTCAGTCGTCCTCGCCGCACCTTGTTTTGTTTCAACTTTGCACTGTCACAGCACAGCCGCCGCCGGCGCACGTCCGCCATCTTGTCGTCCACACAGCCCGTGTGGCCCAACACACACACACACATTTTGCACGGTCGCAGTCGCCTTCCAAACCGACAACGGCAGCAATAATGACCATTGTTAAAGGGAGGCGTGTCGACACACCGCCCTCCACTCCCGCGCGCAACGGCCGTCGACACGAACGAAACAGCTGATCCGGCCGCCTATGCCCACACGCCTTGCCTCGGAAACCCCAACGCCGCCGCAAACAAACACACAGAGCCAAACCACGCAAGCAAATAATCACCGCCTCTCGCACAACAACACACAGCCCGCCATCTCCGTCGCGATCGATACAAAGACACACAAACGAAGCAGCTCCACACACAGCCAGCCACATGACACGTTTCCTTTCCTTCTCCCCTCCCAGTCACATCACGTCGCTCAAACGGAAAGAAAGAAAGAAACAAACAAACACACGCAGCAACAACACAGACTCTTTCGCACTTTTCAACTTCCGAACAGTGTGGTGGCCCTGAAAAGGGCCGTTTTCTAGTCTCTCCCACCCACAAGCACGGCCGCGGGAAGGCCAGCGCCCGCTGCGACGCAGCCTAACCGCCGAAACCGTACAGGGTGCGCCCCTGCCTCTTCAGGGCGTACACCACGTCCATGGCCGTCACAGTCTTGCGCTTGGCGTGCTCAGTGTACGTCACCGCGTCGCGGATCACGTTCTCCAGGAACACCTTCAGCACCCCGCGGGTCTCCTCGTAGATCAGACCAGAGATGCGCTTCACGCCGCCCCTGCGAGCCAGGCGGCGGATGGCGGGCTTCGTGATGCCCTGGATGTTGTCGCGCAACACCTTGCGGTGCCGCTTGGCGCCACCCTTGCCGAGCCCCTTTCCTCCCTTGCCGCGGCCTGTCATCCTTCCTTCCTCGGGCAAAGCAAAACGTGCACAAACAGCAGCTGCAGCGGCTGGCGAGTCGGCTACGGTCTGCGCCCAGCGCGCCCGCCGCCCCCCTATATAGACTCTGGCCCGCCCTCCCCCCACCACGCGCAACCGAGGGCATATAAGCGCAGCACGGAGGCGCGCGGGCCCGTTGTCAAGGCAGCACCGGACGCCGCGCCGCACCTAACCTCCACGCACGCCGCTCCGCTACCGCTACCGCTACCGCCATGGCCCGCACAAAGCAAACGGCCCGCAAGTCCACCGGCGGAAAGACGCCGCGCAAACAGCTCGCCACCAAGGCGGCGAGGAAGAGCGCGCCCGCCACCGGAGGCGTCAAGAAGCCCCACCGCTACAGGCCGGGCACCGTCGCCCTGCGAGAAATCAGGCGCTACCAGAAGAGCACAGAGCTGCTCATCCGCAAGCTGCCATTCCAGCGCCTAGTGCGCGAGATCGCCCAGGACTTCAAGACCGACCTGCGCTTCCAGAGCTCCGCAGTCATGGCCCTGCAGGAGGCCAGCGAGGCCTACCTCGTCGGCCTCTTCGAAGACACCAACCTGTGCGCAATCCACGCCAAGCGCGTCACCATCATGCCCAAGGACATCCAGCTCGCGCGCCGCATCCGCGGCGAGCGCGCCTAAACCGCGCCGCGGCACCGCACCGCACAAACAAAAACGGCCCTTTTCAGGGCCACTAACATCTCTCCGTCGCGAGCAAACTTTGTCGGTCGCCTGCCTCTCGCCCCGCAACCCAAAAACAAAAACCACCACTTCCCGTCCGTCCGCCACACCCGCTCACTCTGCCTGCCTGCTAGCAGCGCGCAACAATCACACATCATCCCTCCCCCGGCGCTCCAAGCGCACAATACCCAACGGCCGACGTCACACCGCACGGCTGGCTGGCTGGCCGGCCGCCCGCCGCTTTCGTTTCGAAAACAAAAAAAAAACCCGCACTCCACTCCGACGGCCAACGGCCAGGCAGGCGCGCTCGCTCGCTCTACACGCCGCCGAAATCCCCGCCGACTCCTTCCACATCTCAACGTGCCCCCCGTTGCAAAACATAACACACACAAAGGAACAAAACAAAGACCAGACACGACTCGACAAGACAGACATCCGAGAAGAACGAACGCAGGCAAGCCATCCAACGTATTCAAACAAAACAACGTGACAGAAAACCAACCGTCGGCCGCCGCCACAAACACGGCGACAATCAACCACGACAACAACAACACCGCTTACCGCTACCGCCGCCCACACCCGCCACCGACCCCCGCAATCCAACCACCACGGCACGCAAACAGCATCCCCACGGGCATACAGACAGACACCCACACCAAACGCAACACGACAATCAAAACCTTCCCCGACGTGCTTTGATGGCCCTGAGAAGGGCCGTTTTGGGCCGCGCGTCTCTTGCGCGCCACTAGACGACGACGGGGGGTGGGGACGACGGAGTCAAGCGCCAAACCCTTCCTTTCCCATCTCTTTCTCCTCTACTCTACTCTACTTCTTCTTCTTGGGCGAAGCCTTCGCCTTAGACGGCGTCGTCGCCTTCTTCGGGCGCGGCGCCTTCGGCTTCTTCGTCGGAACCTTGGCGGCCTTCTTCGCCTTCGACGGCGACTTGGCCTTGGCCGGCTTGGCCGCAGCCGCCTTCTTCGCACCCGCGGGAGCGGCCGACGCCGCAGACGCCTTCTTGGCGGCGCCCGCCTTCCGACCGGTCGCCGCCTTCACGCCACCAGCCTTCTTTGCGCCGGCCGCACGGGCGCCCTTCTTCTCCTTGCTGGCCGGAGCGGCGCGCTTCTTCTTGGCACCGCCAGCACGAGCCTTGCCGCCCTCGGCCGCCCCCCCGCCGCCGGCGCCGGCAAGCTTGAACGAGCCGGACGCGCCCTTCCCCTTCGTCTGCACCAGCTCGCCCGCCACGACGGCCGACTTGAGGTACTTCTTGATAAACGGCGCCAGCTTCTCCGCGTCCAGCTTGTAGTGCGCGGCTATGTACTTCTTGATCGCCTGCAGCGACGACCCGCCGCGCTCCTTCAGACTCTTGATGGCGGCCGTCACCATCTCAGAGGTGCGCGGGTGCGCAGGCTTGGCGCGCGGCTTCTTCGCAGACGACGCAGACTTGGCCTTCTTCGTAGTGCCGGTGGCGGCGGGTGCCGCAGCAGTCTCGTTCGTAGCCGCCTGATCTGCCATTTCGACGACGCGCGTAACACACAGCGAGAGCGAGCGGGACGGCAGGCACGCAAGCACAGCACAGCAGCAGAGCAGAGAATCACAAGGCCCAGCCAGTGTCGCGGGCGGGCGCGGACGGCCGAGAGAGCGGCCGCCACTCTGCGCGCCGCCGCGCCGCGCCTCCCGCGCTTGCTACCGCCCAACGTCCGACAGCCTGTGCGGAGCAGCCCCAAACCTGCGCCACAACCGCCCGCGCCTTTCAAACCACCGAGGATGGGGCTACACACAGCCACACCACAGTCGCCAACCAGTCGCCACGGCAGCGCCGCAAACCACGGCCAAACTGCAGCTACCGCGCGCTACAGCCTGGGTCGGCCCGCCGAGAATCGCCGCCCCCGCCCAAATGCCGCCCCCACAGCCCCAGCCGACGACCCGCCACAATGGCCAAACCTTCGGCAAAACTCCCACACCGTCGCCGCGGCAGCCCGGCCAGCGCGGCCGGCGCCACAGCCACACAAGCCGAGGCGTGCGGCGATGACGGCCGTGCAAACGCGCCTCCGCCGCCCCATCGCCTTCCGTCGCCCTCCCGCCGTTTCCCGATCGGCCCGCAGCCGTCGGGCCACATCGCGCGCCGTCCTCCTCCTCTCGCCCGCCAACATTCACAGCCGTTTCTCAACAATTGCCCGCCGCAAACGGACGCCGCCTGCGCAACAGGCGCCGCCGCCCCTCGCCGCTTCCGACCCACAACCCCTCGACCGAGGCAAACCGCAATCCGAATCTACAGACCAACCCAATCTGCCGTCAAGCACACACGACAGCCGACCTTACACGTTACGCGTTACACATTACGTTTACACGTCTACGTTAGGTTAGGTTAGGTGGACGTGGGTTAGGTTAAGGGGACTTGGGTTAGGTTAAGCGTCAAACTTAGGTTAAGCATTCAAACACGTCAGGCGTCAGAGGTTAGGTTAGGTTAGGTTAGGTTAGGTTAGGTTAAGGGGTCAGTGCTAGGTTAAGAAGCGTCAAACGTAGGTTAAAAAAGCGTTCAAACGTGAGGCGTGAGCCGGACAGCTTACCTTACGTAGACGTTAGGGGCTCACAGGCTGAGCTCACCTCGCCACACCACAGGTTAGGTTCGGTTCGGTTCGGTTCGCTCGGCTCAGCGTAAAGCGCCGAGGTCAGGGTTACGTTCGTTCACCTTCGGGCGCCACACTTTCGGTTGAAAGGTCGCGACGGGACGACGTCGGCAGGCACGCCGCAAACGAACAAAAACGTACAGACGACGTCGGAAACCGCCGACAGACGGGGGAGCAGCACGACCACGACCAGACACCGAGCGCGAACCAGACACACGCGAACCACCCCCACCGGCCAAAGGGCACCACACAACAACCCAGAGCACCACGTGTCGACACCAGAGCAACCCGCCGCTCACGCGACATGGCTGGCACCGAAGGGCAACCGCCCGCAACTGCGCTTTCCGCGCCGGCCCGGATGCACGTCGTGCTACAACAACACCACTACCGTACACAGCCGCTGTTCACAACATCACTATCAATGGCGCGCCCGCGGCTCGCCGCCGTCGCAGTCGCAGCCCCAACGCCAGCACTTTTGCACCACCATTCACACGCACCGCAACACAGCTCGCCGACACAGCCGAACAAAACAAACACCACACAACAACAACAGCAACAACGCCGCCGCCTCTACTTGTGCCGGCGACCCACCCCGCCGATGGCGCACCTTTCGCCAGCCGGCAATCGACACACACGCACCCACCCACCGGGGCCCAGTGCAAAAAAAAAAACACACAAAAACAAAAAAACAAAACAACACAAACGACACGGGAAGCGCACACCGCCACTTCGCGCGCACGCCACCAACCAGTCGTCGTCTCAAAATAACAAACACAAACAAAATAAACTAACAACTAGGGCAACACAAAACAAAAACGCCTCGCACGAACCGCCCACAAAAAGGACAAGCACACGCACAGCCTCTGCTGACGACCACGACGCAGCGGCACGCTGCTCCTGTCCCGCGCCCCGCGCCCCACTCGATTCACAACTCACGCGACACCGTCAACGACGGGCTCGCTTCCCGCAACCTACCACCTTTCCGCCACGACGCACAGCCCCAGCCCCACCCGACGACTGCACTTTCACCACCGCCTCCCCCTTCCCCCCCAAAACACACACACACACACACACACACACAGCCAGCCAAAAACGCACTCGCGACCCACACATGCACGTGCATCGGCACACGCCAACCAGTCAACGTCGACAACCACACGCCACGCAAGGCTCGAAACGAAAACGAAACCGGCGTCCTTCCACGTTGCCATCAAGCTACGCGACACAAGACACAAGGAACCAACACAACAGCCGGCCCCACTAATTCCCACTCTCACGCCGCAAAAAGCACACCGAAACCGCCAAACACGCACGCACATTCCCCTTCGCACTGACACCACCGACCGGCTCGCTACCACACACCTCTCGGCAGCCGTTTCACGCCAATTCGCCACACAGTCGACAAGCGCCCGCCCTGTACGGCACACGCAACGACGCAGCGCAGCAAAGGGCGCCCGCAACACATACCTCTCCGCCGCCCGACGCGCCAACCGCCACACCACACCGCCAGCCACTCGCAAATTGTGCACTGCCACCAGCCACACGTCCAACACGCCGCGCCGCCTCCGGCCACCCGCCAGGGGGCGCTCACGTCCGCGACAACAGCGCGGCCCGCCGGGCCGGGCCGAACCGAACCGAGCCGCCGCTGCTCTGCACTCGGCACGGCCACACCCTGCTGCAGACCGGGCTCGTCCCTCTGTACGCGTCTGCCTGCGCATCAACACAACACGACCTTTTTTTTTTTTCTCTCTCTCTCTACCGCCATCCCTTCTTCTCGCGTTTTACTCGTTGTTGCAGCAGCGGCGCACACCTACACATCCACAGCCCCAGCCGAGCCGGCCTCACCTCAGGGCCCACCGCCAGCGTCTCCTCCTCGGGCACAGGTGCGGTGCTGTGGCCGCCCATCCAACCGCATTGCTGGCCGTCCAGCCACCAGGCGTTCCCACTGCCGCGAGCCACGCCGCGCACCGACCCTGCTGCAGAAAACGAAGCATAGCCAGAGACCGACCGATACACAAAGCAAGCCGTCGCCTCGCCTCTTGTCCTTCCTGCCTTCCTTCCGCCCCCGCCCTTCTCACACCACCGCCTCTCCACTTTCGCCCCCCCCTCCTTTTTTTTTTTTTTTTTTTGTTTTCTTCTTTCTTTCTTTGGCCCTCTCTCCTTCCCGCCATGGCGGTTACGGCACCGCCTGCAGCGGCAGATTTTTTGCGCCCACACGCCTACTCCTACCACCATTAACCTTGCCCTGCCCTGCCCTGCCCTGCCCTGCCCTGCCCTGCCCTGCCCTGCCCATCAACGTCGCAGTCGAACCGACGCTTGCCAACACACTGCCCACGTTCCTTTCTCTTTTCGGCCTACGCCCATTACGCGCCGCCGCCACAGCACCTTCCCTTCCCACAACACACCGACGTCATCACACGCACCCAAAACAGGGGCCACGACCGTGTTCCTCGCCCACTCCCATCCCGCACGGTACGCACATTCCCAACTACTACCGCGCACCCTCCCTTTCCAATCTGTGTGTCTCTGTGTCTGTGTCCTGTCCGCGCGTGACGCCTCTCAACATCCGCCGTCCCCCGTCCCGTTTTCGCCCCCATGCCGTCGTCGCGCCGCCTCCGCCCCTGTCCGCCCCGCACCACACCATACACCGCTGCTTGTCCCGGCCGTTGCCACCAAAGGCGCCGACCGCAAACGCGCCACGCCGCAGCCCCCGTGCGTCTCGCGCTCGCTTGCATCTCCGTGCCGACGCTGCCTCTCTTCCCGCTCGCACTCGACCTCGACAACACAGTCTTTGGCTCCGCCACTGCGTGTTCCGGTGGTACGCACGCTGCAACACGTATGTATTCATTACCAGAGCGATGGCGAGGCATGACAGCATCTCTGTCTGACCAGAGAGTTCTTTATCGCTGCTAGTCGGCGCTTGGACCGCGCCAGACGACAGTAGTGGCACGCACCGGGTCGCCAGGAACAGTTGTTATATATATATATTGTAGCGCGAGTCGGGAGAGGTAGTAGTCGGTCGACAGTAGTAGCGGGTGGACGGTTGTACTGAGCGGGCGTCGGCGGCGTGCTCTGCTCGTCTCGCGACTCTGGTCACGGTTCGGGACGATGTATAGTCTATTGTGTTATAATCAAAAGGTGGTGTGACGCTGCATTGCGCAAATCTGATAACGTATGTTCATTGTACTTATTTTGTTCAACAACAAAAGCCCCACTATTACTTTTTTTCTAAAGTAACTTTTGTCTCTTAACGAAAAACATTCACTTTTTAAAGACTACTTCCTATGGCATTTCCCTCCAAGGAGTGCAATTAATTACCAGCCAGCACTCATTCATTGCACACAGCTGTGTAAGGGGTATCTACAATTGAGGAGCGGATATAAATGCAATTTTTTGTTTTTTTTTTTTTTTTTTTGTGTGTGTGTTGTAACCTCCCAGCAACATTTAAAATAATGGACAATGTTATTTACGGATGCTAATGGACATTGCGCTAATTGTAACCTCGCCCACAATGAGAGGTATTGAAAATGGCAACAAAAATGTGAAATTCGCAATCTGACTCAAATATAAAGTCTTCACACAACATTTAAAAACGTCCGTTCAGTGACAAGAAACTTCAATTAAACCGAAATATCGGTCTTTGGCCCTGTGCAAAACAATCAGAATTAATGTCTTACCTCCGAATAAATGGATGTCACATTTCTGCTCTGGTTGTTGCGCAGCGCTTGGAGGAACTGCATTGCAAATAATAATATTCTCTTTTTTTGTGATTTTTGTGACATTTTTCTTCAAAGAAGTGGAATGAAATGTGAAGTGCAACGAACTCTTTAGTTCAATAAACAATTAAATGTTTGAAAAATGCTTTTGAAATAAAAATTATTACTGGGGAACTTGTTGGAGAATAATTACAATAAATACAATTTTTCATTATCTAATGATTATATTAATTAACAGTATACCTTATTCACCATCTTGACCAGTGTTGCCGACCGCCTACATCACACAACCGCACTCGGCTGCTACTACTGACCGACCGCTCTGCATGACGACTATTAGCGTACTGCACGCGACGACTACTGACAGAGTACAGCCCTCAACTACACAGAGCTACGGACTCGCAACGACTACTGACTGACTGACTGACTGAGAACCGCTCGCAACACTCGCGCAGTCCAGCGCAAACTCTCTGGTCACAGATGCTACAATGTCTCGCCATCGCTACTATGTTACATACGTGTTTCAGTGTCTTTTTCATTGGGGTAACGATCTTTGGCTCTTTTTATTCTGAATACAGGGCCAAAGGTCAACGCTGCTGCCCTTATACAATTTATCAGGTTTCATTATGTCTGTTGCAATGTTACATACGGTTCACTCTTTCATTAATATTATCGTTGGGTTTGTTTTGTAGGGACGTTAACATTCTGGCACATTTTTATTATCATCGGACTCTCTGCTATTTGTGCAGGGAGGTTATACCTGGGTCCATTTCCATTTCCATTTACATTTTAATATTGATAGACTTTTTGTTTTTCCTTCTTTTTTTTTTTTTTTTGTTGTTTTTTTTTTGTTTTGTTTTTCCCGCTCTCACCACCACCGCCGCATCACGCCTTCCGTTTTCTTGGTTTCTTTTCTGTTCTTCAACTGCTTCAACATCACCGCGCCCCATTTCCACACCACAGCCATCAGCCTCCAAGACGGGCGGGCGCAGTGTGCCATTTCCGGCGCACAAGCACACCCGTACGGTACTCTCCTCGCCCCCACGCCACCAACAACACAGCGACCACGCGGCTTTCAGGCATGGCACGGCACGGCACCGGCGAAATGCGCCGCCCCCGCCCCTCCGCGCATCCGTCCGTCTCGCCACGTTCACTGACAGCCGCGTCTGCGGCTACACCACGACAACCACAACACAACACCGCTCCCCTCCCTGGCAACTCACATTGTTTTTCTCCTCCTCTTTTGCACAAACCACAACGCCGAGCACAGGCGCAAGCCACCCACACCGCGCCCCTCCCCGTCCCGTCTTTGGCCGCCGCTCCTCGTTTCCTCGTTTGCCCCCTCCCATCTCCCGAAATGCCATGCCAGCAGCGTTACGCATGCCCCTCCCCTGTCCACACAACACTACCGCCTAACGAACAGCCTTCCGGGCCACATGCAGGGCACGCCCACCTCCAAACACTGCCAATTCACGGACGCACGCACGCACGCACGCACGCACGCACGCACACACACACACACACACACACACACACACTCACTTTCTCGACACCTTTCTGTACGGAGGGTGCGTCATCTCGACCGTGACAGAGTGACGGCAACTATCGACGATCCATTTCCCCCCACTGGTAAAACATGTCCACTAACACCTACATACATCATTCAAGTACACAGACAATAGCATACACACAATGGGAGGGCACACGAACATGGACGGCACGGCACTGTCATACACTCTTCCTCAGAACCATATCAACAAACGTTACGTACATCCGGGAAAGCGAAAGCGAACGCGAAAGCGAAAGCAAAAGCAAAGGCAAAGCCCAATGCAGCCGTCAAAGGTAACGTTCACCACGGCAGACACTTGCAGCCGCGCCGCCGTTAAACGCATTTCAGTGCGGCTCCAATACGCCTCCGACACGGGAACGTTCCGTTGCTCTACGAATGCGTTTCTCCCCTTTTTCCCTTCCCCCCCTCCTTGCACTCTTGCCTCATTCCTCACGTTCTGCCCGGACATTCGACCGATCAAAGTCAACCTTTCGTTACCGTTCTCAGCGCGACGGTGTACAACAGTATGACGGGTGTGCCCACGACTTCGGTTCAGTTGCGTGACGCCGGTCTATCGCGCCGATCGACAGTTACTCAGGGGGCGACGGATCGGACCACGTCACCGACACACAAAACACTTTCAAAACAAACAAATACATACCGGATGGACACAGACAAACACGTGTACAGACATTCGCCAAACAAACGACCGCCGCCGCCGTCGTCGCGCTTACTGTATACTGCACTGGACACGCGTGCATCTTGAATGACGACATCGGTGTGCGTGCGTCGTACGCAATCAGTCAGACACGGCTATCAAACATCAGAGTCGAATGGTACATCATCGTGCGTGTCGCCGTACACGTACAGTACAATACAACAACAATGCGTCTTAATGGCACGTTCATTTCAACGTCACTCACACACCTCCACGCTGCAGTTACGTCGCACCATTGTCAAACTCGGCGTACAGCAAAGGGAATAGTGGGCGGCAAAAAAAAAAAAAAAAACCAAACAAAAACATTTCACATTTCACCCTCGCCATGTATGATGTGCAAAAAAAAACAAACCCGCAAACGGCCGTCGTTACGGTGACACAAAAGTCGCCGATCGCACTGTCCCCCCTCGCAGACGGGTAACACACACACACACACCAACAACACCAATGGGTCAAAAACCACGCCAACGAGGCGTGCCACCATTCCACGCCACGGCGACCAACCTCGTGGCCGTACCCCGCGCAACACGCTTTGACGCGCGCCCCCCCCCCCCCACCAACAATCAAAATGCACACATACATCACAGCCGTCCACACAAACAACAACAACAACAATTCCGCCCTTCCCGCAAAAGGCAAGTTGGTGGCCCTGAAAAGGGCCGTTTTGCCGCTCTCGCAACGGACGAGCCTTCTCCATCCTTCCTTCCCTTCCTTCCATTCCAGAGCCACCCCCTTACTTGGAGCTCGTGTACTTGGTCACCGCCTTCGTGCCCTCGCTCACGGCGTGCTTGGCCAGCTCGCCAGGCAGCAACAGCCGCACAGCGGTCTGGATCTCGCGGGACGTGATGGTCGAGCGCTTGTTGTAGTGCGCCAGGCGAGAAGCCTCGGCCGCAATGCGCTCGAAAATGTCGTTCACGAAGCTGTTCATGATGCTCATCGCCTTCGACGAGATGCCCGTGTCAGGGTGCACCTGCTTCAGCACCTTGTAGATGTAGATGGCATAGCTCTCCTTCCTCTTGCGCTTCTTCTTCTTGTCGCCCTTCGAAATGTTCTTCTGCGCCTTGCCAGCCTTCTTGGCGGCCTTCCCGCTAGTCTTGGGCGGCATCTCGAACCAACGTACGGCAGCAGCAACACCAGTAGCAAGCGCTCCGCTCTAGTCAGCGTCTCCCCACACAGTGGCACCCGCCGCCAGTTTTTTTTTTTTTTTTTTTTTTTTTTTTTTTTTTTTTTTTTTTTTTTGTGTCACAATGTTGTTGAACAGGCTTATCGGCTTCGCCGATTTTCCGTGTATTGATGTAGTTGTGTTTAGGTAGTGCTGTTGGGGCACCATTTATTCTCTTTGGGGGTCAGGATTGTGATTTTTGAACTTAAAAGTTCGCCAATCCGCCGCCCTTGATGGGGTACTGCGCCTTTCAGAAGGCTTGGTGTTGATTTTCCTTCCGCTCCTCTTGGTCCGTGGTGTTTTTTGTTGCGGCTGGGATGCCGCTTTCCTCTTGTCCCTGGTGGTTCAGCGTCTGCTTGCCACTAGGTTGTCTCTCGTAATACGATCTACTTGGTCTGGTTTGAGGTGGTTGGTGTGATTGAAATTGCTTGTAAATGGGAGATGGGGTGTATTTCCTGGTTTATTCTGTGGGGTCCTCTGTGATGGATCGAGGTACCCTCTGTTTGTGCCAGGTTTTAGGTCTTTGGGTCCCTACGTCTGTCAGGTGTCTGCAGCTATTTCTAATGTTATCTATCTTTTGAAAAAGTTTTGTTGTCTGTTTCCTAATTGTTTGATCAAGTGTGTCCATCTCCAGCTGTTCGTGTAATTTGGATATTTTAGTCCAGTAGGGTGCTCCTAGGATCCACCTGAGCACTTTGTTTTGCACTACTTGCAATTCATATTTTCTTGTAGGGCAAGCCACTGCCCAAGATGAGCTACCATACGTCATTGTGGGCAGCACCGTTGTCTTATATAGTGTCCGCTTTGTTTCAGCTTTTAGGTTTTTGCTCTTGAAGAGGGGGTACAGTGCTTTAGCTAGGTTCAGTGCTTTTGTCTTTTTCTCTCTGATGTGGTGGTGGTACAGCAGTCTTCTGTCCAGCGTCACGCCAAGGTACTTGACCTCGTCCCTCCAGGGTAGTTCCTGGGCGTTGAGGCGCAGATGGTTTTCCAGGATTGGTCGCTTTCGGGTGAAGTAAATGGCAGTTGTTTTTGTGGCGTTGAGTTGTAATTTGTTTGTTCTACACCAGTTTTCTACGCGATTGAGTTGGCGTTGTAGTCTGCCAATGGATACATGCTGGCGGTGTTCACTGGTGTAGAACGCCGTGTCGTCAGCGAATTGGGCGATGTGGACTCCTGCCTCCAAGGGAATGTCGTTGACGTAGATGTTGAATAGAGTCGGCGAAAGGACAGACCCTTGGGGGATGCCCGCCATCAGCTGGCGACGAGTGGAACGTTTGCCATCCACCTCAACCACGAAATGCCTCTCGTTTAAGTAGCTGTCAAGTAGCTTGGCGTAGACGTCTGGGATAGATGTTTGATGCAGTATCTTCCATATTAAGTTTTCATGCCACACCTTGTCAAAGGCTTTTTCCCAGTCAAGGAACACGGCTGCGGTGGATTTCTGCAAGTTCATATTTGCTGCTATGTGTTCGGTGACGCGAAGCACTTGGAGTTCTGCTGACACCTTCTTTTGGAAGCCGAATTGCTCGGCTCTGAGTGTATTATTGTCGGTCAGGGATGGTTGGAGACGCTGAAGTAGGATCCTCTCAAACAGCTTCCCCATGGTCTGTAGCAAGCTGATAGGTCTGTTGTTTGAAGGGATTTTTGGGTCTTTTCCTGCTTTCGGTATGGTGATCAGTTTAGCTATTTTCCAGGAGGAGGGAAAGTACGATAGGTGCAGACATTTATTGAATATTCTGGTTAGGAGCACTATTGGCTTACGTGGCAGATTTTTTAGATGCATATGAGTTATTTTGTCAAGTCCAGGTGCAGAACCCCCCTTTCTTTTTCGTATTTCTCTTCTGACCTCAGTTGGGGTGGTTAGCTGCGGTGTTGTGGAGGGTGGCGTAGTCCTCAATGTATTGATGGTCTGTTTAATTTTGTCTTCTTGGTCTTGGTCGTCGCGTGTCTGTACGTCGTGGGTTGGGAGGGTGTTTTGTTCTTCGAAGGTGTCAGCGAGTAACTCGGCCTTCGACAAGGCGTCGTAAATTGTGCCCTGGTTGCCTGTCATGGCCCTTTTGGGTGGTTGGGCGGCTCTTATATTCCTTACAACCTTCCACTCGTCGGTGGTTTGGAGGTTGAAAGAATCCATTTTGTCCGCCCATACTTCCGCACGCCATTCCGTTAACCGTTTCCTCAGCTCGCGCATTAGTTGGTTGGCGGTGGTACGATCTCTTGGGTCGCGAGTTTGTTGCCAGCGTCTTTTGGCTTTATTTTTAATGTAACGGAGATCACGGAGGAGGGGTGGGAGTTCGAAATCATTGCTTGGTTGATTTGTTTTGGTTGTTGATTGGCGTGCAACTGTTTGGATCTGAGTGGTGAGGGATTCTATTGCTGAGTCGATTTCTTCTGTTGTGCTGAGTTGGATGTCTGGGCGGATGGTCGCTGTTAGGGAAGTTCGGTATAAATCCCAGTCGGTTTTGAACGTTTGGTGCTGCGGTGGTGGTGGTGGCATGAGTCTGTGGAAATTTACTAGTACAGGCTTGTGGTCAGAGGACAGGTCGTCCTGCACATCTAAGTGAATGTTGTCTGCTAGCCCCTTGGTCACAACGATGTCCAGGACGTTAGGCCTCTGTTGTGGTAATAGCGGGACGTGGGTGGGGTCGTCAGGGCCCCAGACTGTGATTTGGAGTGCCTCTTCTAGGCTAACTAGTTTGTTGCCCTTCGGGTTTGCCACTCGTGAGTTCCAGAATGGGTGTTTAGCATTTAGGTCTCCCCCAAGTAACACCCTTGGATGGAGGTCAAATATCTGGCGTAGCTCGTTTTCGCGAAGTTCTCTATTTGGGGCAAGATATGCAGCCCCAATCAGCAGAACTCCGAGAGTTGTGTTGATTTTTAACAAGGTGGCTTCTAATTCTTCTATTGCAGGGGTTTCTACTATGTCGTGCGTAATATTGTTTTTTATGAAAATCGCTGTGCCACCGCCTCTCTGATGCTGTCTGTCTGTTCTGTAAGTGGCCATGTTTCTGAGTCGGAAGGTGTCAGGTGGACGTAGGTGGGTTTCCGTCACGAGCATAATGTCGATGTCGTTTTCAGCGATGAATGCTTGTACTTCGGTCTTTTTGGACTTTATGCCATTGGCATTCCAGACGCATAATGTCGTGTTTCGTTTGGGTGTTCTGCGACCTGCCATAGCTACTCTATGATGGTGAATACTGCCTCCATCAGTATTATCGCTTTGGTGGCCTTGTCGTTTGTTTGTCGGAGTTTTTGAGCGGTGAGTTTGATTGTATTCAGCAGTCGCTGTTTGTCGAAGAGCTTGAGGGTGCTGAGTATTTCGCCTATATCTGCTCCCAGTTCAGTTTGAAGGGGAGTTTGTCCTGGTTCTGTGTTTTGTGGTGGTGCTGGTTTTTCGCTGTTTGGTGGTGGTGCTGGTTTCTCAGTTTCTGTAGTAGTTGGCTGGTTTGGTACAGTTATGGTTTCCGCTGTGTGGCTTCCTTGTAGGTGTGTAGCTTTTATTTGTGTTGGCTTATTTGTTGATGGTGTCACTCGCTCGACTTCGGTGGATTTTGAGCTGTGCCCTGGCCTCGGGATTGGCACATGTTCCCTGGGCTTGGGCGTAGGCGGTGATTTTGAGGGCCCTTGGATTGGCGTCTTGCTATTATCCCTGCTTTCCACCTGGGTGTGCATTGGTGTCAGTTGCTTTGGTGAAACTGCGCTTGCATATGTGCGAGCTGTTGGTTGACCGAGTTGCTGTTGGGTTCCTGTGGTTTCAGAGGTTCCTTGGCGCTGCACTGCATTTTGGAGTTGGCTAGCCCGCTTTGGTGGGTGTGTGTGTTGTACGGATCGTGTGACTGGTAGAAAGGGTTTCAACTTGCTTTGGTAGACTTCGCAGCCTTTGTAATTTGCGGGGTGCGCTCCATTGCAGTTGGCGCACACTGGGCTGTCTGATCGCGGTTTAGTGCAATCTTTAGCCTCGTGTAGGCCCGCACAAATCAAGCACCTGGTGGGGAGCGTACAGTAGTTCGCTGTGTGGTCGAACCTTTGGCAGCGTCGGCACTGCCTTGGTCCAATTCTGGGTTTATATGATTCGATACGAATCTTCATCCCCAGGAGGAAGCGCTCATCATATAGGCGGTCGGCTTCGGGTCTAGGTGGTGTGTTTATTTGATAAGTTCCTTCGTGAATCAGTTCCCTCGTTTCATGATTTCTTTTCTTGTACTCAAACACTGATACTATTTCGTGGCCTTTTTCCTCAAGTGCAGTTTTTACGTCTTCCTCGGGCGTCCGCGGGGGGAGGCCCTTCATCACGAATCTTCTTTGTCTGTCTGTGGCCAGCTGGTGTGTGAAGTGAGGAACATTTTCCTCTCTGAGGAATTTTTCCGCAGCGCGGAAATCTTCGACAGAGTCAAAGTGATATTTGGTGTTATCCCCACGGAAGATTGCTTTTAGGGGACCTTTCAGTTTGGTTTTTAGGATCTTGTTTAGTTTGATGTAATCACACGGCTGATGAACAATGATCGGTGGTATCATGGAGAAGGGTGTATGTTGATTTTGACTGTTGTTATCCTGTGGTACTATCACTTGTGGTGCAGCTTTTGGTGACTCATTCCCCTCTTTAGGCTCATTTTGTGTGGCTAGTGCGCCCGGGAGTTCTTCTATTAGGTCAAGGACCTGGTATAGCCGCCGCCGCACCTTTACCAGCTCGCCCTGTTGCGGCCGCCGACCAATGGGGCGCGCGCGCAACCGGCCGCCGCACCCGAGCCCATAAAGCACCCCCACCCCGGCTGCGCCGGCACGCACTCCGCTGCTCGACTCGCTGCCGCTCGCACCGGTCGTTTTCGTTTCCGTTTCGTGTGCACCGTCGCTAGCCCATCGCCATGTCCGGACGCGGAAAGGGAGGCAAAGTCAAGGGCAAGTCAAAGTCCCGCTCAAGCAGGGCCGGGCTCCAGTTCCCGGTCGGCAGAATCCACCGCCTCCTGCGCAAGGGAAACTACGCAGAGCGCGTCGGCGCCGGGGCGCCCGTCTACCTCGCCGCCGTCATGGAGTACCTCGCGGCTGAGGTGCTCGAGCTGGCCGGAAACGCGGCCCGCGACAACAAGAAGACGCGCATCATCCCGCGCCACCTGCAGCTTGCCATCCGCAACGACGAGGAGCTCAACAAGCTCCTGTCGGGCGTCACCATCGCACAGGGTGGTGTCCTGCCCAACATCCAGGCCGTCCTGCTGCCAAAGAAGACCGAGAAGAAGGCCTAAAGGAGGCCAGGCAATCGCAGCGCCGCGTGCTCCCCTGCACGCAACGCGCTTTGCCGGCTCGGCTCGGCCCACAACAATCGGCCCTTTTCAGGGCCACCACACAAACCTACGTCCAAAGCAAAATTTCAGTCGTCCTCGCCGCACCTTGTTTTGTTTCAACTTTGCACTGTCACAGCACAGCCGCCGCCGGCGCACGTCCGCCATCTTGTCGTCCACACAGCCCGTGTGGCCCAACACACACACACACATTTTGCACGGTCGCAGTCGCCTTCCAAACCGACAACGGCAGCAATAATGACCATTGTTAAAGGGAGGCGTGTCGACACACCGCCCTCCACTCCCGCGCGCAACGGCCGTCGACACGAACGAAACAGCTGATCCGGCCGCCTATGCCCACACGCCTTGCCTCGGAAACCCCAACGCCGCCGCAAACAAACACACAGAGCCAAACCACGCAAGCAAATAATCACCGCCTCTCGCACAACAACACACAGCCCGCCATCTCCGTCGCGATCGATACAAAGACACACAAACGAAGCAGCTCCACACACAGCCAGCCACATGACACGTTTCCTTTCCTTCTCCCCTCCCAGTCACATCACGTCGCTCAAACGGAAAGAAAGAAAGAAACAAACAAACACACGCAGCAACAACACAGACTCTTTCGCACTTTTCAACTTCCGAACAGTGTGGTGGCCCTGAAAAGGGCCGTTTTCTAGTCTCTCCCACCCACAAGCACGGCCGCGGGAAGGCCAGCGCCCGCTGCGACGCAGCCTAACCGCCGAAACCGTACAGGGTGCGCCCCTGCCTCTTCAGGGCGTACACCACGTCCATGGCCGTCACAGTCTTGCGCTTGGCGTGCTCAGTGTACGTCACCGCGTCGCGGATCACGTTCTCCAGGAACACCTTCAGCACCCCGCGGGTCTCCTCGTAGATCAGACCAGAGATGCGCTTCACGCCGCCCCTGCGAGCCAGGCGGCGGATGGCGGGCTTCGTGATGCCCTGGATGTTGTCGCGCAACACCTTGCGGTGCCGCTTGGCGCCACCCTTGCCGAGCCCCTTTCCTCCCTTGCCGCGGCCTGTCATCCTTCCTTCCTCGGGCAAAGCAAAACGTGCACAAACAGCAGCTGCAGCGGCTGGCGAGTCGGCTACGGTCTGCGCCCAGCGCGCCCGCCGCCCCCCTATATAGACTCTGGCCCGCCCTCCCCCCACCACGCGCAACCGAGGGCATATAAGCGCAGCACGGAGGCGCGCGGGCCCGTTGTCAAGGCAGCACCGGACGCCGCGCCGCACCTAACCTCCACGCACGCCGCTCCGCTACCGCTACCGCTACCGCCATGGCCCGCACAAAGCAAACGGCCCGCAAGTCCACCGGCGGAAAGGCGCCGCGCAAACAGCTCGCCACCAAGGCGGCGAGGAAGAGCGCGCCCGCCACCGGAGGCGTCAAGAAGCCCCACCGCTACAGGCCGGGCACCGTCGCCCTGCGAGAAATCAGGCGCTACCAGAAGAGCACAGAGCTGCTCATCCGCAAGCTGCCATTCCAGCGCCTAGTGCGCGAGATCGCCCAGGACTTCAAGACCGACCTGCGCTTCCAGAGCTCCGCAGTCATGGCCCTGCAGGAGGCCAGCGAGGCCTACCTCGTCGGCCTCTTCGAAGACACCAACCTGTGCGCAATCCACGCCAAGCGCGTCACCATCATGCCCAAGGACATCCAGCTCGCGCGCCGCATCCGCGGCGAGCGCGCCTAAACCGCGCCGCGGCACCGCACCGCACAAACAAAAACGGCCCTTTTCAGGGCCACTAACATCTCTCCGTCGCGAGCAAACTTTGTCGGTCGCCTGCCTCTCGCCCCGCAACCCAAAAACAAAAACCACCACTTCCCGTCCGTCCGCCACACCCGCTCACTCTGCCTGCCTGCTAGCAGCGCGCAACAATCACACATCATCCCTCCCCCGGCGCTCCAAGCGCACAATACCCAACGGCCGACGTCACACCGCACGGCTGGCTGGCTGGCCGGCCGCCCGCCGCTTTCGTTTCGAAAACAAAAAAAAAACCCGCACTCCACTCCGACGGCCAACGGCCAGGCAGGCGCGCTCGCTCGCTCTACACGCCGCCGAAATCCCCGCCGACTCCTTCCACATCTCAACGTGCCCCCCGTTGCAAAACATAACACACACAAAGGAACAAAACAAAGACCAGACACGACTCGACAAGACAGACATCCGAGAAGAACGAACGCAGGCAAGCCATCCAACGTATTCAAACAAAACAACGTGACAGAAAACCAACCGTCGGCCGCCGCCACAAACACGGCGACAATCAACCACGACAACAACAACACCGCTTACCGCTACCGCCGCCCACACCCGCCACCGACCCCCGCAATCCAACCACCACGGCACGCAAACAGCATCCCCACGGGCATACAGACAGACACCCACACCAAACGCAACACGACAATCAAAACCTTCCCCGACGTGCTTTGATGGCCCTGAGAAGGGCCGTTTTGGGCCGCGCGTCTCTTGCGCGCCACTAGACGACGACGGGGGGTGGGGACGACGGAGTCAAGCGCCAAACCCTTCCTTTCCCATCTCTTTCTCCTCTACTCTACTCTACTTCTTCTTCTTGGGCGAAGCCTTCGCCTTAGACGGCGTCGTCGCCTTCTTCGGGCGCGGCGCCTTCGGCTTCTTCGTCGGAACCTTGGCGGCCTTCTTCGCCTTCGACGGCGACTTGGCCTTGGCCGGCTTGGCCGCAGCCGCCTTCTTCGCACCCGCGGGAGCGGCCGACGCCGCAGACGCCTTCTTGGCGGCGCCCGCCTTCCGACCGGTCGCCGCCTTCACGCCACCAGCCTTCTTTGCGCCGGCCGCACGGGCGCCCTTCTTCTCCTTGCTGGCCGGAGCGGCGCGCTTCTTCTTGGCACCGCCAGCACGAGCCTTGCCGCCCTCGGCCGCCCCCCCGCCGCCGGCGCCGGCAAGCTTGAACGAGCCGGACGCGCCCTTCCCCTTCGTCTGCACCAGCTCGCCCGCCACGACGGCCGACTTGAGGTACTTCTTGATAAACGGCGCCAGCTTCTCCGCGTCCAGCTTGTAGTGCGCGGCTATGTACTTCTTGATCGCCTGCAGCGACGACCCGCCGCGCTCCTTCAGACTCTTGATGGCGGCCGTCACCATCTCAGAGGTGCGCGGGTGCGCAGGCTTGGCGCGCGGCTTCTTCGCAGACGACGCAGACTTGGCCTTCTTCGTAGTGCCGGTGGCGGCGGGTGCCGCAGCAGTCTCGTTCGTAGCCGCCTGATCTGCCATTTCGACGACGCGCGTAACACACAGCGAGAGCGAGCGGGACGGCAGGCACGCAAGCACAGCACAGCAGCAGAGCAGAGAATCATTTTTTTTTTTTTTTTTTTTTTTTTTTTTTTTTTTTTTTTTTTTTTTTTTTTTTGGTGTGTTGTGCGTCGGCAAGGGTACTACCTCCGGAGGAGGTTGGCCCCTCAAGTGTGCGGGGTAAGGATTGCTTATTGGGGACACCATTTATTTTACAAAAATGGGACACCTTGTTTGCTTTGGAGAGCCTTTGGGCACATTATGTTGGTCCTTTAGGCTCGCGTTCTTGGTATTTTTATATTTTGTTGAAGGTTCGTTGTTCTGATGGAGCTGTTCTATTGATTTTTTCCTCTCTTAGTTGTCTTGAAGGATGGAGAGTGGAACTCTTATTTTTTGCCATTGGGCTGGTTCTGTAGTTGCTAGGTCCTGTAGTTGCTGCGTGGTAGGTCTGAGCCTTTCAATCTTTTCGATTAGTCTTCTTGTTGTGGTGATGATTTGACTGTCGACGGTCGGCATGTTAAGTTCTTCATGTATGTGAGTAGTCCTCGTCCACCATGGTGCATTCAGGATAAGTTTTAGACATCTATTTTGCAGTGTTTGGAGTGGTTTCCGATTTGTTCTGCTGGTTATGCCCCACGACGAGCAGCCGTAGAGTATCATGGGAATTACTATTGCTTTGTATATGTTTAATTTCGTTTTTTGGAACATTTCCTTGCTAGCCAAAAGAGGGTAAATGGCGTGAATGGTTCTTGAAATACGTAGACGTTTTTGTTCAATATGCTGCTTGAAGAGCATTTTGTTGTCTACTGTTACACCGAGGTATTTGACGGATGTTTTCCATGGTAATTGCGTTCCATTTAGTTCAATTTGGTCGTGAATCTGTGGGCGCCGGCGTGTAAATAGTATGGCAACTGTCTTCTCCGGGTTTAGTTTAATCCTGTTTCTTTTAGCCCATTTTTCTGTAAGGTCCACTTGTTGTTGCAGTCTAGTTATTGTCGTTGCTAACCGTCGGTGCGTCTCGAGGAGTGCCGTGTCGTCTGCAAATTGGGCTATTGTCGAAGTTTCAGTTTTTGGTATGTCATTGACGTATACTGTGAATAGGGTCGGCGAGAGCACCGAACCCTGCGGTATTCCTTCTTGTAATGTTTTTCGAGCTGAGTGTTTGTTATCAATTTGAACAAAACATCTTCGGTCCTGTAGAAAACTGTCAATGATTTTAATGTAACATTCTGGTATGTCTGTCTGGTCTTTTAATTTAGTTAGTAGGTTGTCCTTCCACACTTTGTCATATGCTTTTTCAACGTCTAGAAAAACTGCGGCTGTATATCGTGAGAGGTTCATGTTTTTGGTGATGTGTTCTGTAATACGGAGGATCTGGAGTTCGGCTGATAGTTTCTCTTGAAATGCAAATTGTTCTTGTCGGATAATGTGGCCATCGAGTAAAGGTTGTCGGATTCTTGGGAGCAGGATACGTTCCAGGAGCTTGGACATCGTAGGGAGAAGGCTTATCGGTCTATAGTTCTGTGGTTTCTTCAGGTCTTTTCCAGGTTTAGGTATCGGTACTATTTTAGAAATCTTCCATGCTTGAGGAAAGTATTGGTTGATTAGGCAGGCATTGATGATTCTGGTGAGCAGGACGAGAGGTTTCCTTGGCAGGTTCTGGAGATGAATGTTGGATATGAGGTCCGGTCCAGGAGCGGAGTTTTTTCCAAGTCGGTTGATGATTGTTTTTAATTCGGCTGGAGTGGTAAGTTCTGGTAGATCGCGCGGAGGTGTCTGACGGATATTCTGTGCTGTAGTTGTGACATGTTGTTGATATTGTATGATGTCGGGTTGTAGGTTTCCAAGTGGTTCTATGGTGTTTTGCTGTTCATATGTGGCTGCGAAAAGTTCTGCCTGGCTAAGAGCATCGAATATGAGATTATTATTATGAAGTAAAGCCGGTTTGTGTGTTTTCGTACGACGGAGGTTCTTGATGAGTTTCCAGTCATTTGTATTACGAAGTTGTAGTGTACTCATGCGGTCTTCCCAGACTTCTGCTCTCCATTCCTGTACTCGGTGATGGATTTGCTTTTTTAGTCTGTTTAACTGTCTTCTGTCGTCCGGGTTTCGAGTGTGGAGCCATCGGCGTCTAGCTGCATTTTTCAGGTATTTTAGATCTTGTATGAGTGGTGGCAGATTGTGAGTGTTTGATTCCGGAAATATTGTAGTTGCAGAAGCTTTTTTATATGCTGTTTTAATTTTGTCTGTTAACAATCCGATAGCTTCTTCTATTTTTTGTGTGGTAGTTAGGTCCAATGTGGGACGAATGTTGTTATTCAGCCATCTCTGAAACTGGTCCCAATTGATAATGGTTTTGTGTCGTGGGTGAGGCGGTTCTATTGCATTTCCGATGTGGCCGATTACTGGTAGGTGGTCAGAAGTGAGGTCTTGAAGGGTTCGGAGGTGTAAATCAGGATCGAGGTTCTTGGTTATACAGATATCCAGGACGTCGGGTTGCTGGCGGTGATTGAATGGAATGTAGGTGATGTCTTGAGGAGCGGAAATTACGGCGTTCAGTCTTCCTTGTAAGTTATAAAGTGTGTTTCCACGTGCATTGTTCCTTCGCGAGTTCCAGGTAGTGTTTTTAGCATTTAAATCACCGGCCAGTAAAATTTTATTGTTATTGTCAAATATTTGGAGTAGGTCGTTTTCTTCGAGTGTAACTCTGGGGCTGAGGTATGCAGCCACCAGGGTTACTTTCCCTTGTGTTGTTTCAATTTTTACGATTGTGGCTTCTAGAGATGTCATCTGTGGCGTGATTTCCGGGTTGTGTCGAATATGAGATCGAATGAAGATGGCTGTTCCGCCTCCCCGTCGATTAGTCCTGTCTGTTCGGTGGCATATCATATTGCGAAGTTTAAATGACTGTGATGGACGTAAATGAGTTTCCGTGGCAAATAGTATGTCAATCTTATTGTCTTCAATAAATTCATTTAGTAAGTCTGCTTTGTTGTGAATCCCTGACGCATTAAAATTACAAAAACGGAGGTTTTGGCTCTTAGTTGGTCTAATTTCCATTGTCGGTTGCAAAGAATTTCATGATTCCGCCGACAATTGCCATTACTTTAGCTACTAAGTCTGGTGCAGTCATGAAATTTTGAAATGTGGTGGTAATGATTGAAATGAAGTTCGTCCACTGTGAATTCTTCCAGAAATTTGTCATATGATTTAGGAAATCGAGGAAGGAAGCAGGTCCAGTTGATTGGTTTGAGGTTGAGGTTGTTGTCTGGTGAGCCTGGGTGGTTGAAGGTGATTCCTGGGTTGTCTGAATATTTGTCCATGTTTTCCGTCCTCTGCGGCTGGCTTCGGCTGGAGTTGGCATTGGTGTGTGTTTAATGGTTGGTTGGATTGTCGCTACTGTGGGATTGGTGGTTCTTGGTCGTTGTGCGTTGTATATCCGGATTGCTTTCTGAAATTCTTCGCAGCCGCGAAAAGATGCGGGGTGGCCGTCTTGTTTGCAATTAACGCAGTGTGAGGTGGCATTAACTGGAAGGTTACAGTCTCGTGCTCTATGTGCGCCACCGCAGCGGACACAGCGAGTGGGCATGGAGCAGTAATTTGCAGTGTGGAAAAATCCCTGGCACTTTTTGCATTGCGGAGGACCATCTTTGTTCTGGTATGATTCGACTGTTACTTTCGTATCAAGGATGTATCGGACATGGTAGATGGCATCGTTTTCTGGTTTCCGGTCAAGCGTTACACAGAATACATCCATGGGTCTGAGTTGTTTCGTGTTATTATCTCTCTTCTTGTATTGGTGGACGTTGCGCGGCATGAAGTTGAGGTCTCGTAAGTCTTTATCTACTTCAGCTTCTGTCACTGTTTCAGGTAGACCTTTGATTACTACTTTTAACTGTCTTTCGTGCTGTGGTTGGTGCGTGAAGTTGGAAATGTTGTGGTGCTGGAAAAAGTCGAGTGCTGTTCTTTGGTCCTTCAATGAATCGAAATGGTACTTGATTGTGTCTCCTTTGTAGATCGCCTGTATTGGTCCGTCCATATGTTTCTTGAGTGCGGCATTGAGCGTTAAGTAATGTCCCTTGTACTGAATTGTGATAGGCGGGATTCTTGGTTTTCTGGCGGTAGCTTGGGGAGCAGTTGATGATGATGGGGTTGGATGGGGTGCCAGTACTGGATTTACATTGCTATTGCTTCGCTGAGGTGGAGGTGAAAGAGGTTCAAATCTATTTTCAGTTTGGATGGAAAATTGTTTGTGTGGTACGGTGTCATCTTCTGTGTTTTTCCTCTTCGCTGTTTTACGTGGGGGAGGGGTTTGGAATTCCCCTACCCCATCGTCCTGTTCCATGTCTTCTGTTTCAGAAATTTCAGAGTCGGATGAGCGGTAATATTGTGAGCAGTTATCGTCGTCATATGTTTGGTTGGTGTCTTCATTTGTTGAATTTTTGTCAGTGTCCGAACGTGGTGCGTCGTGATTGGCTGGTTGATCATTTCGAAGTGTCTCCATGTTTCTGTCTTGTTGTGCTTGTAATTTTTGAATCTGCTGTCGTATTGCTAGTTCTACGTCTGTATCTTGTGTGGTGTTGGAGTTAGGCTCAGACCTACCCGCGAGCTCGGCCTCGGCCCTACTACTAAATCTTTGCCTCGAAGGCCGCGGACGTACAGCGCGCGGGGGGCCGGCCTGCTCCCGGTCGGGCCCCCGCGTCTGAGGCCCTGGGTCTTCATCTTTCCCTGTACTACTCATTACTAGTCCCAGCTAGTCCGGGCACGTTCTCCTGCCACCTATCTCGCCCTAACACCCTGACGGCACGACAATTTTGCGCTCCGATCACCAGGTGCGAAGTAATAACGCCGCCCCTAGGTGATCGACACACAGCACAAGCTGCTCGGAGTCCGATGCAGAGAATCACAAGGCCCAGCCAGTGTCGCGGGCGGGCGCGGACGGCCGAGAGAGCGGCCGCCACTCTGCGCGCCGCCGCGCCGCGCCTCCCGCGCTTGCTACCGCCCAACGTCCGACAGCCTGTGCGGAGCAGCCCCAAACCTGCGCCACAACCGCCCGCGCCTTTCAAACCACCGAGGATGGGGCTACACACAGCCACACCACAGTCGCCAACCAGTCGCCACGGCAGCGCCGCAAACCACGGCCAAACTGCAGCTACCGCGCGCTACAGCCTGGGTCGGCCCGCCGAGAATCGCCGCCCCCGCCCAAATGCCGCCCCCACAGCCCCAGCCGACGACCCGCCACAATGGCCAAACCTTCGGCAAAACTCCCACACCGTCGCCGCGGCAGCCCGGCCAGCGCGGCCGGCGCCACAGCCACACAAGCCGAGGCGTGCGGCGATGACGGCCGTGCAAACGCGCCTCCGCCGCCCCATCGCCTTCCGTCGCCCTCCCGCCGTTTCCCGATCGGCCCGCAGCCGTCGGGCCACATCGCGCGCCGTCCTCCTCCTCTCGCCCGCCAACATTCACAGCCGTTTCTCAACAATTGCCCGCCGCAAACGGACGCCGCCTGCGCAACAGGCGCCGCCGCCCCTCGCCGCTTCCGACCCACAACCCCTCGACCGAGGCAAACCGCAATCCGAATCTACAGACCAACCCAATCTGCCGTCAAGCACACACGACAGCCGACCTTACACGTTACGCGTTACACATTACGTTTACACGTCTACGTTAGGTTAGGTTAGGTGGACGTGGGTTAGGTTAAGCGTCAAACTTAGGTTAAGCATTCACACACGTCAGGCGTCAGAGGTTAGGTTAGGTTAGGTTACACGTTAGGTTAGGTTAAGGGGACTTGGGTTAGGTTAAGCGTCAAACTTAGGTTAAGCATTCAAACACGTCAGGCGTCAGAGGTTAGGTTAGGTTAGGTTAGGTTAGGTTACACGTTAGGTTAGGTTAAGGGGTCAGTGCTAGGTTAAGAAGCGTTCAAACGTGAGGCGTGAGCCGGACAGCTTACCTTACGTAGACGTTAGGGGCTCACAGGCTGAGCTCACCTCGCCACACCACAGGTTAGGTTCGGTTCGCTCGGCTCAGCGTAAAGCGCCGAGGTCAGGGTTACGTTCGTTCACCTTCGGGCGCCACACTTTCGGTTGAAAGGTCGCGACGGGACGACGTCGGCAGGCACGCCGCAAACGAACAAAAACGTACAGACGACGTCGGAAACCGCCGACAGACGGGGGAGCAGCACGACCACGACCAGACACCGAGCGCGAACGAGACACACGCGAACCACCCCCACCGGCCAAAGGGCACCACACAACAACCCAGAGCACCACGTGTCGACACCAGAGCAACCCGCCGCTCACGCGACAGACATGGCTGGCACCGAAGGGCAACCGCCCGCAACTGCGCTTTCCGCGCCGGCCCGGATGCACGTCGTGCTACAACAACACCACTACCGTACACAGCCGCTGTTCACAACATCACTATCAATGGCGCGCCCGCGGCTCGCCGCCGTCGCAGTCGCAGCCCCAACGCCAGCACTTTTGCACCACCATTCACACGCACCGCAACACAGCTCGCCGACACAGCCGAACAAAACAAACACCACACAACAACAACAGCAACAACGCCGCCGCCTCTACTTGTGCCGGCGACCCACCCCGCCGATGGCGCACCTTTCGCCAGCCGGCAATCGACACACACGCACGCACCCACCCACCGGGGCCCAGTGCAAAAAAAAAAACACACAAAAACAAAAAAACAAAACAACACAAACGACACGGGAAGCGCACACCGCCACTTCGCGCGCACGCCACCAACCAGTCGTCGTCTCAAAATAACAAACACAAACAAAATAAACTAACAACTAGGGCAACACAAAACAAAAACGCCTCGCACGAACCGCCCACAAAAAGGACAAGCACACGCACAGCCTCTGCTGACGACCACGACGCAGCGGCACGCTGCTCCTGTCCCGCGCCCCGCGCCCCGCGCCCCACTCCATTCACAACTCACGCGACACCGTCAACGACGGGCTCGCTTCCCGCAACCTACCACCTTTCCGCCACGACGCACAGCCCCAGCCCCACCCGACGACTGCACTTTCACCACCGCCTCCCCCTTCCCCCCCAAAACACACACACACACACACACACACACACACACACACACAGCCAGCCAAAAACGCACTCGCGACCCACACATGCACGTGCATCGGCACACGCCAACCAGTCAACGTCGACAACCACACGCAAGGCTCGAAACGAAAACGACACCGGCGTCCTTCCACGTTGCCATCAAGCTACGCGACACAAGACACAAGGAACCAACACAACAGCCGGCCCCACTAATTCCCACTCTCACGCCGCAAAAAGCACACCGAAACCGCCAAACACGCACGCACATTCCCCTTCGCACTGACACCACCGACCGGCTCGCTACCACACACCTCTCGGCAGCCGTTTCACGCCAATTCGCCACACAGTCGACAAGCGCCCGCCCTGTACGGCACACGCAACGACGCAGCGCAGCAAAGGGCGCCCGCAACACATACCTCTCCGCCGCCCGACGCGCCAACCGCCACACCACACCGCCAGCCACTCGCAAGCAAATTGTGCACTGCCACCAGCCACACGTCCAACACGCCGCGCCGCCTCCGGCCACCCGCCAGGGGGCGCTCACGTCCGCGACAACAGCGCGGCCCGCCGGGCCGGGCCGAACCGAACCGAGCCGCCGCTGCTCTGCACTCGGCACGGCCACACCCTGCTGCAGACCGGGCTCGTCCCTCTGTACGCGTCTGCCTGCGCATCAACACAACACGACCTTTTTTTTTTTTTTTTCTCTCTACCGCCATCCCTTCTTCTCGCGTTTTACTCGTTGTTGCAGCAGCGGCGCACACCTACACATCCACAGCCCCAGCCGAGCCGGCCTCACCTCAGGGCCCGCCGCCAGCGTCTCCTCCTCGGGCACAGGTGCGGTGCTGTGGCCGCCCATCCAACCGCATTGCTGGCCGTCCAGCCACCAGGCGTTCCCACTGCCGCGAGCCACGCCGCGCACCGACCCTGCTGCAGAAAACGAAGCATAGCCAGAGACCGACCGATACACAAAGCAAGCCGTCGCCTCGCCTCTTGTCCTTCCTGCCTTCCTTCCGCCCCCGCCCTTCTCACACCACCGCCTCTCCACTTTCGCCCCCCCTCCTTTTTTTTTTTTGTTTTCTTCTTTCTTTCTTTCTTTCTTTCTTTCTTTCTTTGGCCCTCTCTCCTTCCCGCCATGGCGGTTACGGCACCGCCTGCAGCGGCAGATTTTTTTGCGCCCACACGCCTACTCCTACCACCATTAACCTTGCCCTGCCCTGCCCTGCCCTGCCCATCAACGTCGCAGTCAAACCGACGCTCGCCAACACACTGCCCACGTTCCTTTCTCTTTTCGGCCTACGCCCATTACGCGCCGCCGCCACAGCACCTTCCCTTCCCACAACACACCGACGTCATCACACGCACCCAAAACAGGGGCCACGACCGTGTTCCTCGCCCACTCCCATCCCGCACGGTACGCACATTCCCAACTACTACCGCGCACCCTCCCTTTCCAATCTGTGTGTCTCTGTGTCTGTGTCCTGTCCGCGCGTGACGCCTCTCAACATCCGCCGTCCCCCGTCCCGTTTTCGCCCCCATGCCGTCGTCGCGCCGCCTCCGCCCCTGTCCGCCCCGCACCACACCATACACCGCTGCTTGTCCCGGCCGTTGCCACCAAAGGCGCCGACCGCAAACGCGCCACGCCGCAGCCCCCGTGCGTCTCGCGCTCGCTTGCATCTCCGTGCCGACGCTGCCTCTCTTCCCGCTCGCACTCGACCTCGACAACACAGTCTTTGGCTCCGCCACTGCGTGTTCCGGTGGTACGCACGCTGCAACACGTATGTATTCATTACCAGAGCGATGGCGAGGCATGACAGCATCTCTGTCTGACCAGAGAGTTCTTTATCGCTGCTAGTCGGCGCTTGGACCGCGCCAGACGACAGTAGTGGCACGCACCGGGTCGCCAGGAACAGTTGTTATATATATATATTGTAGCGCGAGTCGGGAGAGGTAGTAGTCGGTCGACAGTAGTAGCGGGTGGACGGTTGTACTGAGCGGGCGTCGGCGGCGTGCTCTGCTCGTCTCGCGACTCTGGTCACGGTTCGGGACGATGTATAGTCTATTGTGTTATAATCAAAAGGTGGTGTGACGCTGCATTGCGCAAATCTGATAACGTATGTTCATTGTACTTATTTTGTTCAACAACAAAAGCCCCACTATTACTTTTTTTCTAAAGTAACTTTTGTCTCTTAACGAAAAACATTCACTTTTTAAAGACTACTTCCTATGGCATTTCCCTCCAAGGAGTGCAATTAATTACCAGCCAGCACTCATTCATTGCACACAGCTGTGTAAGGGGTATCTACAATTGGGGAGCGGATATAAATGCAATTTTTTTGTTTTTTTTGTTTTTTTTTTTTGTGTGTGTGTGTGTGTGTGTGTGTGTGTGTGTGTGTGTGTTGTAACCTCCCAGCAAAATTTAAAATAATGGACAATGTTATTTACGGATGCTAATGGACATTGCGCTAATTGTAACCTCGCCCACAATGAGAGGTATTGAAAATGGCAACAAAAATGTGCAATTCGCAATCTGACTCAAATATAAAGTCTTCACACAACATTTAAAAACGTCCGTTCAGTGACAAGAAACTTCAATTAAACCGAAATATCGGTCTTTGGCCCTGGGCAAAACAATCAGAATTAAAGTCTTACCTCCGAATAAATGGATGTCACATTTCTGCTCTGGTTGTTGCGCAGCGCTTGGAGGAACTGCATTGCAAATAATAATATTCTCTTTTTTTGTGATTTTAGTGGCATTTTTCTTCAAAGAAGTGGAATGAAATGTGAAGTGCAACGAACTCTTTAGTTCAATAAACAATTAAATGTTTGAAAAATGCTTTTGAAATAAAAATTATTATTGGGGAACTTGTTGGAGAATAATTACAATTTTTCATTATCTAATGATTATATTAATTAACAGTATACCTTATTCACCATCTTGACCAGTGTTGCCGACCGCCTACATCACACAACCGCACTCGGCTGCTACTACTGACCGACCGCTCTGCATGACGACTATTAGCGTACTGCACGCGACGACTACTGACAGAGTACAGCCCTCAACTACACAGAGCTACGGACTCGCAACGACTACTGACTGACTGACTGACTGACTGAGAACCGCTCGCAACACTCGCGCAGTCCAGCGCAAACTCTCTGGTCACAGATGCTACAATGTCTCGCCATCGCTACTATGTTACATACGTGTTTCAGTGTCTTTTTCATTGGGGTAACGATCTTTGGCTCTTTTGATTCTGAATACAGGGCCAAAGGTCAACGCTGCTGCCCTTATACAATTTATCAGGTTTCATTATGTCTGTTGCAATGTTACATACGGTTCACTCTTTCATTAATATTATCGTTGGGTTTGTTTTGTAGGGACGTTAACATTCTGGCACATTTTTATTATCATCGGACTCTCTGCTATTTGTGCAGGGAGGTTATACCTGGGTCCATTTCCATTTCCATTTACATTTTAATATTGATAGACTTTTTGTTTTCTTGTTGTTTGTCCTTCTTTTTTTTTTGTTGTTTTTTTTTTGTTTTGTTTTTCCCGCTCTCACCACCACCGCCGCATCACGCCTTCCGTTTTCTTGGTTTCTTTTCTGTTCTTCAACTGCTTCAACATCACCGCGCCCCATTTCCACACCACAGGCGCACAAGCACACCCGTACGGTACTCTCCTCGCCCCCACGCCACCAACAACACAGCGACCACGCGGCTTTCAGGCATGGCACGGCACGGCACGGCACGGCACCGGCGAAATGCGCCGCCCCCGCCCCTCCGCGCATCCGTCCGTCTCGCCACGTTCACTGACAGCCGCGTCTGCGGCTACACCACGACAACCACAACACAACACCGCTCCCCTCCCTGGCAACTCACATTGTTTTTCTCCTCCTCTTTTGCACAAACCACAACGCCGGAGCAGCAGGCAATTCGGCTTTAGGCCGGGGCGTTCGGCATCTGATGCAATCGCCCTGGCGGCTGAGGTCTGTGGCTCTACCCCGTACAAGTACGTTGTCGGCATCA
The DNA here is from genome assembly GCF_023864345.2 of Schistocerca serialis cubense. Lineage (NCBI taxonomy): Eukaryota > Metazoa > Arthropoda > Insecta > Orthoptera > Acrididae > Schistocerca > Schistocerca serialis. The sequence goes on along the minus strand of NW_026048452.1, from coordinate 59,094 downwards.
TGGTGGACATAAGTGGCGCCTTCGACAACCTGTGGTGGCCTTCGCTCTTCTCCTGCTTACGGGAGAAGGAGTGTCCAGGACCGCTATATGGGTGTCTGAGGAGCTATTGTGAGGACCGGGAGGTCTGGTTATCATCCCCTAGCACAAGGGTAAGAAAAACAATCACGAAGGGATGTCCCCAGGGCTCCGTGCTAGGTCCCCTGTTCTGGGACATCCATATGGAACCTTTATTGGATACACTACAGCAAACTAATGAAGTGCTAGAGGTGATAGCCTACGCAGATGACCTCCTTCTACTGGTTGGCGGCCGAAGCCGAGAAGACATTGAGCCAAAAATAGAACAAACAATACAAACACTACAACAGTGGTGCCGAGACACAAAGATGACAATTTCACCGACTAAATCAACATACCTTCTTCTAAAGGGACAGCTGGTAAGAAATCCAACTGTTAGGATAGAGGGCTTACCTGTTCTAAGACGACGTGAGACTCGATATCTGGGTATCATCATTGATGAGAAGTGGTCATTTGGTAGACACATTGAAACCGTAACACAAAGAGCATTACAAGTATTCAATAACCTCATCTCCATTGGACACAAACGCTTCCACCTCCCACCACATCTTATCAAACTATATCACAACAGCATACTCACCTCCATAGTGGGTTACGGTTCAGGAGTCTGGGCGCACAGGCTCACGAGGGTGGTGCCTGCCATGACAGTGAGAAGAGTGCAGAGGAATATGGTTATGAGATCAATGGGGGCTTACAGGACAACACCGGGAGGAGCCCTGTTAGTCATAATGGGACTCTGCCCACTAGATATTAAAATTCGGGAGCAGGCCGCCTGGTACTGGGCAAGAAAGGGGAACTTGGACAAGATAGAGGAAATTCTGGGGAGTAGGACTGACAACAAAATTGAGATCAGATTAAAAGGGGAACAGCTATGGCAACTTTCATGGGCAAGTGAAGAAACAGGACGCAGGACCTTCGAGTTACTGCCAGACGTCAGGGAAAGAATAGAGATGACTTATTTTGAACCAACCAGGGGACTCATCCATTTTCTCACTGGGCATGGACCCTATTCGACATATCTATGTCGATTTGGGAAAAAGGCGACACCTACGTGTGATTGTGGCGCTACGGAGGGCACTCCTGACCATGTGGTCTACGAGTGCCCGCTCTTCAATGATGTGGCCTCAGAGTTGCGCGAACAATTACCTCATAATGACACATACAGACTGTTAAGACATGAAGACACCTTCCGGACCATCAATAAACTGGCTAACGCGGTTTCACAAAAGGTCTTAAGGGATTACCTGAATGAACCACACTAATACTTGATTGGGGACTTATTAAATTACTGATCAAGACAGCACCTTATTCCCAATCCGCCCGGGCACGGAAAGGTCGACTCTTTAGTCTAGAATCCGCCGAGTCCCGGGATTAGGGGGAATGGGGAGCAACCCTACCGAACTAGACAACGCACCCAACTATGACATTAGGTTAAGTGTAGTTGTAGAATCTAGTTGTAGATACTTGTTAGGGACCTGCAGCGACCAACTCCATGGCCTGCCCAGTGTCAGGGGCACGCCCATTGGGGTTAGCTCAATGGGCAAGGCCAAATAGTAGGTTTATATTACTAAGCTGACACCTTGTAACGCTGCAGGATTAGCGACTAGTACATAATTAATTTAGTTAAGTCATATAGAGTCCTTAGTTAACATACTAACTGCCCATTGTAGTTTCCAAAGTAAAAAATACATTGCTAATTGCTACTAACTAGTCACTAACTTATATTTAGAATAGCTGCAATTGTTATTGTAAAATGTATGAGATCTTTGGCCCACTAATCAATTAAGGTAGTGGGCTACAATGTATTAATACTATGATATAGAAATAAAGTTTTTTTTTTTTTTTTTTAAAAAAAAAAAAAAAAAAAAAAAAAAAAAAAAAACCACAACGCCGAGCACAGGCGCAAGCCACCCACACCGCGCCCCTCCCCGTCCCGTCTTTGGCCGCCGCTCCTCGTTTCCTCGTTTGCCCCCTCCCATCTCCCGAAATGCCATGCCAGCAGCGTTACGCATGCCCCTCCCCTGTCCACACAACACTACCGCCTAACGAACAGCCTTCCGGGCCACATGCAGGGCACGCCCACCTCCAAACACTGCCAATTCACGGACGCACGCACACACACACACACACACACACACACACACACACACACACACACACACACACTCACTTTCTCGACACCTTTCTGTACGGAGGGTGCGTCATCTCGACCGTGACAGAGTGACGGCAACTATCGACGATCCATTTCCCCCCACTGGTAAAACATGTCCACTAACACCTACATACATCATTCAAGTACACAGACAATAGCATACACACAATGGGAGGGCACACGAACATGGACGGCACGGCACTGTCATACACTCTTCCTCAGAACCATATCAACAAACGTTACGTACATCCGGGAAAGCGAAAGCGAAAGCGAAAGCAAAAGCAAAGGCAAAGCCCAATGCAGCCGTCAAAGGTAACGTTCACCACGGCAGACACTTGCAGCCGCGCCGCCGTTAAACGCATTTCAGTGCGGCTCCAATACGCCTCCGACACGGGAACGTTCCGTTGCTCTACGAATGCGTTTCTCCCCTTTTTCCCTTCCTCTCTCTTTTGCCCCCCCTCCTTGCACTCTTGCCTCATTCCTCACGTTCTGCCCAGACATTCGACCGATCAAAGTCAACCTTTCGTTACCGTTCTCAGCGCGACGGTGTACAACAGTATGACGGGTGTGCCCACGACTTCGGTTCAGTTGCGTGACGCCGGTCTATCGCGCCGATCGACAGTTACTCAGGGGGCGACGGATCGGACCACGTCACCGACACACAAAACACTTTCAAACAAACAAATACATACCGGATGGACACAGACAAACACGTGTACAGACATTCGCCAAACAAACGACCGCCGCCGCCGCCGCCGCCGCCGCCGCCGCCGCCGTCGCGCTTACTGTACTGCACTGGACACGCGTGCATCTTGAATGACGACATCGGTGTGCGTGCGTCGTACGCAATCAGTCAGACACGGCTATCAAACATCAGAGTCGAATGGTACATCATCGTGCGTGTCGCCGTACACGTACAGTACAATACAACAACAATGCGTCTTAATGGCACGTTCATTTCAACGTCACTCACACACCTCCACGCTGCAGTTACGTCGCACCATTGTCAAACTCGGCGTACAGCAAAGGGGAAAAAAAAACAAACCAAACAAAAACATTTCACATTTCACCCTCGCCATGTATGATGTGCAAAAAACAAACCCGCAAACGGCCGTCGTTACGGTGACACAAACGTCGCCGATCGCACTGTCCCCCCTCGCAGACAGGTAACACACACACACACACACACACACACACACACACACACCAACACCAATGGGTCAAAAACCACTCCAACGAGGCGTGCCACCATTCCACGCCACGGCGACCAACCTCGTGGCCGTACCCCGCAACACGCTTTGACGCGCCCCCCCCACCCACAATCAAAATGCACACATACATCACAGCCGTCCACACAAACAACAACAACAACAACAATTCCGCCCTTCCCGCAAAAGGCAAGTTGGTGGCCCTGAAAAGGGCCGTTTTGCCGCTCTCGCAACGGAGGAGCCTTCTCCATCCTTCCTTCCTTCCATTCCAGAGCCACCTCCTTACTTGGAGCTCGTGTACTTGGTCACCGCCTTCGTGCCCTCGCTCACGGCGTGCTTGGCCAGCTCGCCAGGCAGCAACAGCCGCACAGCGGTCTGGATCTCGCGGGACGTGATGGTCGAGCGCTTGTTGTAGTGCGCCAGGCGAGACGCCTCGGCCGCAATGCGCTCGAAAATGTCGTTCACGAAGCTGTTCATGATGCTCATCGCCTTCGACGAGATGCCCGTGTCAGGGTGCACCTGCTTCAGCACCTTGTAGATGTAGATGGCATAGCTCTCCTTCCTCTTGCGCTTCTTCTTCTTGTCGCCCTTCGAAATGTTCTTCTGCGCCTTGCCAGCCTTCTTGGCGGCCTTCCCGCTAGTCTTGGGCGGCATCTCGAACCAACGTACGGCAGCAGCAACACCAGTAGCAAGCGCTCCGCTCTAGTCAGCGTCTCCCCACACAGTGGCACCCGCCGCCAGCCGCCGCCGCACCTTTACCAGCTCGCCCTGTTGCGGCCGCCGACCAATGGGGCGCGCGCGCAACCGGCCGCCGCACCCGAGCCCATAAAGCACCCCCACCCCGGCTGCGCCACGTAGCCAAGGCCTTCGACTCAGTATGGCATAGAGGGCTACTCTACAAGTTGTACACCCAAGGGTTCCCCGGGAGTATAGTTAAACAGATTAAAAGCTATCTCTCGAACAGAACTTTCTCTGTCAAAGTAGAAACGTCCACCTCCACCAGAAGGCGTATTCGTGCTGGGGTGCCACAGGGATCGGTCCTGGGGCCCGTTTTGTACAGTCTGTACACTGCGGACACTCCAACGGCCCCCCTGGTGCACACTGCACAGTACGCTGACGATACAGCCTTCTACACAAGAAACGCGAACAAGGACCTGGTCATCCGTAGGCTACAAAGGGTCTTAGATGACACAGAAACTTGGGCCCGTCGCTGGCGAATCACCATCAATTCTGAAAAGACGCAGGCGATGCTGATCACCCGTAGGCTCGGAAGGCGCGAACCTCCTCAACGGCCCCCCCTCCACCTTCACCTAAACGGAACCCAACTCCCCTGGCGCAGAACCGCCAAGTACCTTGGCGTAACCTTGGACTCTCGTCTTACGTGGAAACCCCACATAGACGAGGTCCATAGGAAGGTCTGTGCCAGAATGTCCATCCTGTACCCAATCCTCAACTCATCCAGCTCCCTTTCCTGCTCAGTAGGAGTGAACGTGTACCAGGCCCTGATCCGGCCAGTCATGGAATACGCGTGCCCTGTCTGGGGATACGCGGCGAAGCAGCACCTGGACAAACTCCAGAGGCTGCAGAACCGCGCCCTCAGGAGGGCACTGCGTTTACCCCTTGGATTCCCTATCGACGATTTGCATGCCGCTGCGGAAATCCCACTACTGAGAGAGCGTTTTCAAGACCTGGCAAGGGCCTTCTATGAAGGTACTTCCAGGTCGGGAAATGCTCTCATCCACTCCCTAGGTCGGTATGACATGTCCCGCGATAAACACAATCGCCCCATGACGATCTTCGACGACTAAGTCGAAGAGAAAAATCCCAATACCCGTTCCCAAATCCTACTCCTACCCAAAATGCTACAATTATCTCGCCAAACCTCAGGCAAGTACCAGACCCACACAGAACAAACATCACAAATCACAGACATCAAAAAAGTACAGAAATAATCACACACACAAGTACACAGGGGAGTAAAAGCCGAAAGGCTACAAACTCCCCCTCACACTTCCCCAAAGAGGGGAAAGTATTAGATGTAAGCAGCAGGCTGCGCCGGCACGCACTCCGCTGCTCGACTCGCTGCCGCTCGCACCGGTCGTTTTCGTTTCCGTTTCGTGTGCACCGTCGCTAGCCCATCGCCATGTCCGGACGCGGAAAGGGAGGCAAAGTCAAGGGCAAGTCAAAGTCCCGCTCAAGCAGGGCTGGGCTCCAGTTCCCGGTCGGCAGAATCCACCGCCTCCTGCGCAAGGGAAACTACGCAGAGCGCGTCGGCGCCGGGGCGCCCGTCTACCTCGCCGCCGTCATGGAGTACCTCGCGGCTGAGGTGCTCGAGCTGGCCGGAAACGCGGCCCGCGACAACAAGAAGACGCGCATCATCCCGCGCCACCTGCAGCTTGCCATCCGCAACGACGAGGAGCTCAACAAGCTCCTGTCGGGCGTCACCATCGCACAGGGTGGTGTCCTGCCCAACATCCAGGCCGTCCTGCTGCCAAAGAAGACCGAGAAGAAGGCCTAAAGGAGGCCAGGCAATCGCAGCGCCGCGTGCTCCCCTGCACGCAACGCGCTTTGCCGGCTCGGCTCGGCCCACAACAATCGGCCCTTTTCAGGGCCACCACACAAACCTACGTCCAAAGCAAAATTTCAGTCGTCCTCGCCGCACCTTGTTTTGTTTTAACTTTGCACTGTCACAGCACAGCCGCCGCCGGCGCACGTCCGCCATCTTGTCGTCCACACAGCCCGTGTGGCCCAACACACACACACACACACACACACACATTTTGCACGGTCGCAGTCGCCTTCCAAACCGACAACGGCAGCAATAATGACCATTGTTAAAGGGAGGCGTGTCGACACACCGCCCTCCACTCCCGCGCGCAACGGCCGTCGACACGAACGAAACAGCTGATCCGGCCGCCTATGCCCACACGCCTTGCCTCGGAAACCCCAACGCCGCCGCAAACAAACACACAGAGCCAAACCACGCAAGCAAATAATCACCGCCTCTCGCACAACAACACACAGCCCGCCATCTCCGTCGCGATCGATACAAAGACACACAATAACAAACACACAAACGAAGCAGCTCCACACACAGCCAGCCACATGACACGTTTCCTTTCCTTCTCCCCTCCCAGTCACATCACGTCGCTCAAACGGAAAGAAAGAAAGAAAGAAAGAAACAACACAGCGCACACACGCAGCAACAACACAGACTCTTTCGCACTTTTCAACTTCCGAACAGTGTGGTGGCCCTGAAAAGGGCCGTTTTCTAGTCTCTCCCACCCACAAGCACGGCCGCGGGAAGGCCAGCGCCCGCTGCGACGCAGCCTAACCGCCGAAACCGTACAGGGTGCGCCCCTGCCTCTTCAGGGCGTACACCACGTCCATGGCCGTCACAGTCTTGCGCTTGGCGTGCTCAGTGTACGTCACCGCGTCGCGGATCACGTTCTCCAGGAACACCTTCAGCACCCCGCGGGTCTCCTCGTAGATCAGACCAGAGATGCGCTTCACGCCGCCCCTGCGAGCCAGGCGGCGGATGGCGGGCTTCGTGATGCCCTGGATGTTGTCGCGCAACACCTTGCGGTGCCGCTTGGCGCCACCCTTGCCGAGCCCCTTTCCTCCCTTGCCGCGGCCTGTCATCCTTCCTTCCTCGGGCAAAGCAAAACGTGCACAAACAGCAGCTGCAGCGGCTGGCGAGTCGGCTACGGTCTGCGCCCAGCGCGCCCGCCGCCCCCCTATATAGACTCTGGCCCGCCCTCCCCCCACCACGCGCAACCGAGGGCATATAAGCGCAGCACGGAGGCGCGCGGGCCCGTTGTCAAGGCAGCACCGGACGCCGCGCCGCACCTAACCTCCACGCACGCCGCTCCGCTACCGCTACCGCTACCGCCATGGCCCGCACAAAGCAAACGGCCCGCAAGTCCACCGGCGGAAAGGCGCCGCGCAAACAGCTCGCCACCAAGGCGGCGAGGAAGAGCGCGCCCGCCACCGGAGGCGTCAAGAAGCCCCACCGCTACAGGCCGGGCACCGTCGCCCTGCGAGAAATCAGGCGCTACCAGAAGAGCACAGAGCTGCTCATCCGCAAGCTGCCATTCCAGCGCCTAGTGCGCGAGATCGCCCAGGACTTCAAGACCGACCTGCGCTTCCAGAGCTCCGCAGTCATGGCCCTGCAGGAGGCCAGCGAGGCCTACCTCGTCGGCCTCTTCGAAGACACCAACCTGTGCGCAATCCACGCCAAGCGCGTCACCATCATGCCCAAGGACATCCAGCTCGCGCGCCGCATCCGCGGCGAGCGCGCCTAAACCGCGCCGCGGCACCGCACCGCCCAAACAAAAACGGCCCTTTTCAGGGCCACTAACATCTCTCCGTCGCGAGCAAACTTTGTCGGTCGCCTGCCTCTCGCCCCGCAACCCAAAAACAAAAACCACCACTTCCCGTCCGTCCGCCACACCCGCTCACTCTGCCTGCCTGCTAGCAGCGCGCAACAATCACACATCATCCCTCCCCGGCGCTCAAAGCGCACAATACCCAACGGCCGACGTCACACCGCACGGGTGGCTGGCTGGCCGGCCGCCGCTTTCGTTTCGAAAACAAAAAAACCCGCACTCCACTCCGACGGCCAACGGCCAGGCAGGCGCGCTCGCTCGCTCTACACGCCACCGAAATCCCCGCCGACTCCTTCCGCATCTCAACGTGCCCCCCGTTGCAAAACATAACACACACAAAGGAACAAAACAAAGACCAGACACGACTAGACAAGACAGACATCCGAGAAGAACGAACGCAGGCAAGCCAACCAACGTATTCAAACAAAACAACGTGACAGAAAACCAACCGTCGGCCGCCGCCACAAACACGGCGACAATCAACCACGACAACAACAACAACACCGCTTACCGCTACCGCCGCCCACACCCGCCACCGACCCCCGCAATCCAACCACCACGGCACGCAAACAGCATCCCCACGGGCATACAGAAACGCCAGACAGACACCCACACCAAACGCAACACGACAATCAAAACCTTCCCCGACGTGCTTTGATGGCCCTGAGAAGGGCCGTTTTGGGCCGCGCGTCTCTTGCGCGCCACTAGACGACGACGGGGGGTGGGGACGACGGAGTCAAGCGCCAAACCCTTCCTTTCCCATCTCTTTCTCCTCTACTCTACTTCTTCTTCTTGGGCGAAGCCTTCGCCTTAGACGGCGTCGTCGCCTTCTTCGGGCGCGGCGCCTTCGGCTTCTTCGTCGGAACCTTGGCGGCCTTCTTCGCCTTCGACGGCGACTTGGCCTTGGCCGGCTTGGCCGCAGCCGCCTTCTTCGCACCCGCGGGAGCGGCCGACGCCGCAGACGCCTTCTTGGCGGCGCCCGCCTTCCGACCGGTCGCCGCCTTCACGCCACCAGCCTTCTTTGCGCCGGCCGCACGGGCGCCCTTCTTCTCCTTGCTGGCCGGAGCGGCGCGCTTCTTCTTGGCACCGCCAGCACGAGCCTTGCCGCCCTCGGCCGCCCCCCCGCCGCCGGCGCCGGCAAGCTTGAACGAGCCGGACGCGCCCTTCCCCTTCGTCTGCACCAGCTCGCCCGCCACGACGGCCGACTTGAGGTACTTCTTGATAAACGGCGCCAGCTTCTCCGCGTCCAGCTTGTAGTGCGCGGCAATGTACTTCTTGATCGCCTGCAGCGACGACCCGCCGCGCTCCTTCAGACTCTTGATGGCGGCCGTCACCATCTCAGAGGTGCGCGGGGTGCGCAGGCTTGGCGCGCGGCTTCTTCGCAGACGACGCAGACTTGGCCTTCTTCGTAGTGCCGGTGGCGGCGGGTGCCGCAGCAGTCTCGTTCGTAGCCGCCTGATCTGCCATTTCGACGACGCGCGTAACACACAGCGAGAGCGAGCGGGACGGCAGGCAGGCACGCAAGCACAGCACAGCAGCAGAGCAGAGCAGAGAATCACAAGGCCCAGCCAGTGTCGCGGGCGGGCGCGGACGGCCGAGAGAGCGGCCGCCACTCTGCGCGCCGCCGCGCCGCGCCTCCCGCGCTTGCTACCGCCCAACGTCCGACAGCCTGTGCGGAGCAGCCCCAAACCTGCGCCACAACCGCCCGCGCCTTTCAAACCACCGAGGATGGGGCTACACACAGCCACACCACAGTCGCCAACCAGTCGCCACGGCAGCGCCGCAAACCACGGCCAAACTGCAGCTACCGCGCGCTACAGCCTGGGTCGGCCCGCCGAGAATCGCCGCCCCCGCCCAAATGCCGCCCCCACAGCCCCAGCCGACGACCCGCCACAATGGCCAAACCTTCGGCAAAACTCCCACACCGTCGCCGCGGCAGCCCGGCCAGCGCGGCCGGCGCCACAGCCACACAAGCCGAGGCGTGCGGCGATGACGGCCGTGCAAACGCGCCTCCGCCGCCCCATCGCCTTCCGTCGCCCTCCCGCCGTTTCCCGATCGGCCCGCAGCCGTCGGGCCACATCGCGCGCCGTCCTCCTCCTCTCGCCCGCCAACATTCACAGCCGTTTCTCAACAATTGCCCGCCGCAAACGGACGCCGCCTGCGCAACAGGCGCCGCCGCCCCTCGCCGCTTCCGACCCACAACCCCTCGACCGAGGCAAACCGCAATCCGAATCTACAGACCAACCCAATCTGCCGTCAAGCACACACGACAGCCGACCTTACACGTTACGCGTTACACATTACGTTTACACGTCTACGTTAGGTTAGGTTAGGTGGACGTGGGTTAGGTTAAGCGTCAAACTTAGGTTAAGCATTCACACACGTCAGGCGTCAGAGGTTAGGTTAGGTTAGGTTACACGTTAGGTTAGGTTAAGGGGACTTGGGTTAGGTTAAGCGTCAAACTTAGGTTAAGCATTCAAACACGTCAGGCGTCAGAGGTTAGGTTAGGTTAGGTTAGGTTAGGTTACACGTTAGGTTAGGTTAAGGGGTCAGTGCTAGGTTAAGAAGCGTTCAAACGTGAGGCGTGAGCCGGACAGCTTACCTTACGTAGACGTTAGGGGCTCACAGGCTGAGCTCACCTCGCCACACCACAGGTTAGGTTCGGTTCGCTCGGCTCAGCGTAAAGCGCCGAGGTCAGGGTTACGTTCGTTCACCTTCGGGCGCCACACTTTCGGTTGAAAGGTCGCGACGGGACGACGTCGGCAGGCACGCCGCAAACGAACAAAAACGTACAGACGACGTCGGAAACCGCCGACAGACGGGGGAGCAGCACGACCACGACCAGACACCGAGCGCGAACGAGACACACGCGAACCACCCCCACCGGCCAAAGGGCACCACACAACAACCCAGAGCACCACGTGTCGACACCAGAGCAACCCGCCGCTCACGCGACAGACATGGCTGGCACCGAAGGGCAACCGCCCGCAACTGCGCTTTCCGCGCCGGCCCGGATGCACGTCGTGCTACAACAACACCACTACCGTACACAGCCGCTGTTCACAACATCACTATCAATGGCGCGCCCGCGGCTCGCCGCCGTCGCAGTCGCAGCCCCAACGCCAGCACTTTTGCACCACCATTCACACGCACCGCAACACAGCTCGCCGACACAGCCGAACAAAACAAACACCACACAACAACAACAGCAACAACGCCGCCGCCTCTACTTGTGCCGGCGACCCACCCCGCCGATGGCGCACCTTTCGCCAGCCGGCAATCGACACACACGCACGCACCCACCCACCGGGGCCCAGTGCAAAAAAAAAAACACACAAAAACAAAAAAACAAAACAACACAAACGACACGGGAAGCGCACACCGCCACTTCGCGCGCACGCCACCAACCAGTCGTCGTCTCAAAATAACAAACACAAACAAAATAAACTAACAACTAGGGCAACACAAAACAAAAACGCCTCGCACGAACCGCCCACAAAAAGGACAAGCACACGCACAGCCTCTGCTGACGACCACGACGCAGCGGCACGCTGCTCCTGTCCCGCGCCCCGCGCCCCGCGCCCCACTCCATTCACAACTCACGCGACACCGTCAACGACGGGCTCGCTTCCCGCAACCTACCACCTTTCCGCCACGACGCACAGCCCCAGCCCCACCCGACGACTGCACTTTCACCACCGCCTCCCCCTTCCCCCCCAAAACACACACACACACACACACACACACACACACACACACAGCCAGCCAAAAACGCACTCGCGACCCACACATGCACGTGCATCGGCACACGCCAACCAGTCAACGTCGACAACCACACGCAAGGCTCGAAACGAAAACGACACCGGCGTCCTTCCACGTTGCCATCAAGCTACGCGACACAAGACACAAGGAACCAACACAACAGCCGGCCCACTAATTCCCACTCTCACGCCGCAAAAAGCACACCGAAACCGCCAAACACGCACGCACATTCCCTTCGCACTGACACCACCGACCGGCTCGCTACCACACACCTCTCGGCAGCCGTTTCACGCCAATTCGCCACACAGTCGACAAGCGCCCGCCCTGTACGGCACACGCAACGACGCAGCGCAGCAAAGGGCGCCCGCAACACATACCTCTCCGCCGCCCGACGCGCCAACCGCCACACCACACCGCCAGCCACTCGCAAGCAAATTGTGCACTGCCACCAGCCACACGTCCAACACGCCGCGCCGCCTCCGGCCACCCGCCAGGGGGCGCTCACGTCCGCGACAACAGCGCGGCCCGCCGGGCCGGGCCGAACCGAACCGAGCCGCCGCTGCTCTGCACTCGGCACGGCCACACCCTGCTGCAGACCGGGCTCGTCCCTCTGTACGCGTCTGCCTGCGCATCAACACAACACGACCTTTTTTTTTTTTTTTTCTCTCTACCGCCATCCCTTCTTCTCGCGTTTTACTCGTTGTTGCAGCAGCGGCGCACACCTACACATCCACAGCCCCAGCCGAGCCGGCCTCACCTCAGGGCCCGCCGCCAGCGTCTCCTCCTCGGGCACAGGTGCGGTGCTGTGGCCGCCCATCCAACCGCATTGCTGGCCGTCCAGCCACCAGGCGTTCCCACTGCCGCGAGCCACGCCGCGCACCGACCCTGCTGCAGAAAACGAAGCATAGCCAGAGACCGACCGATACACAAAGCAAGCCGTCGCCTCGCCTCTTGTCCTTCCTGCCTTCCTTCCGCCCCCGCCCTTCTCACACCACCGCCTCTCCACTTTCGCCCCCCCCTCCTTTTTTTTTTTTGTTTTCTTCTTTCTTTCTTTCTTTTCTTTCTTTCTTTCTTTGGCCCTCTCTCCTTCCCGCCATGGCGGTTACGGCACCGCCTGCAGCGGCAGATTTTTTTGCGCCCACACGCCTACTCCTACCACCATTAACCTTGCCCTGCCCTGCCCTGCCCTGCCCATCAACGTCGCAGTCGAACCGACGCTCGCCAACACACTGCCCACGTTCCTTTCTCTTTTCGGCCTACGCCCATTACGCGCCGCCGCCACAGCACCTTCCCTTCCCACAACACACCGACGTCATCACACGCACCCAAAACAGGGGCCACGACCGTGTTCCTCCCCCACTCCCATCCCGCACGGTACGCACATTCCCAACTACTACCGCGCACCCTCCCTTTCCAATCTGTGTGTCTCTGTGTCTGTGTCCTGTCCGCGCGTGACGCCTCTCAACATCCGCCGTCCCCCGTCCCGTTTTCGCCCCCATGCCGTCGTCGCGCCGCCTCCGCCCCTGTCCGCCCCGCACCACACCATACACCGCTGCTTGTCCCGGCCGTTGCCACCAAAGGCGCCGACCGCAAACGCGCCACGCCGCAGCCCCCGTGCGTCTCGCGCTCGCTTGCATCTCCGTGCCGACGCTGCCTCTCTTCCCGCTCGCACTCGACCTCGACAACACAGTCTTTGGCTCCGCCACTGCGTGTTCCGGTGGTACGCACGCTGCAACACGTATGTATTCATTACCAGAGCGATGGCGAGGCATGACAGCATCTCTGTCTGACCAGAGAGTTCTTTATCGCTGCTAGTCGGCGCTTGGACCGCGCCAGACGACAGTAGTGGCACGCACCGGGTCGCCAGGAACAGTTGTTATATATATATATTGTAGCGCGAGTCGGGAGAGGTAGTAGTCGGTCGACAGTAGTAGCGGGTGGACGGTTGTACTGAGCGGGCGTCGGCGGCGTGCTCTGCTCGTCTCGCGACTCTGGTCACGGTTCGGGACGATGTATAGTCTATTGTGTTATAATCAAAAGGTGGTGTGACGCTGCATTGCGCAAATCTGATAACGTATGTTCATTGTACTTATTTTGTTCAACAACAAAAGCCCCACTATTACTTTTTTTCTAAAGTAACTTTTGTCTCTTAACGAAAAACATTCACTTTTTAAAGACTACTTCCTATGGCATTTCCCTCCAAGGAGTGCAATTAATTACCAGCCAGCACTCATTCATTGCACACAGCTGTGTAAGGGGTATCTACAATTGGGGAGCGGATATAAATGCAATTTTTTTGTTTTTTTTGTTTTTTTTTTGTGTGTGTGTGTGTGTGTGTGTGTGTGTGTGTGTGTGTGTTGTAACCTCCCAGCAAAATTTAAAATAATGGACAATGTTATTTACGGATGCTAATGGACATTGCGCTAATTGTAACCTCGCCCACAATGAGAGGTATTGAAAATGGCAACAAAAATGTGCAATTCGCAATCTGACTCAAATATAAAGTCTTCACACAACATTTAAAAACGTCCGTTCAGTGACAAGAAACTTCAATTAAACCGAAATATCGGTCTTTGGCCCTGGGCAAAACAATCAGAATTAAAGTCTTACCTCCGAATAAATGGATGTCACATTTCTGCTCTGGTTGTTGCGCAGCGCTTGGAGGAACTGCATTGCAAATAATAATATTCTCTTTTTTTGTGATTTTAGTGGCATTTTTCTTCAAAGAAGTGGAATGAAATGTGAAGTGCAACGAACTCTTTAGTTCAATAAACAATTAAATGTTTGAAAAATGCTTTTGAAATAAAAATTATTATTGGGGAACTTGTTGGAGAATAATTACAATTTTTCATTATCTAATGATTATATTAATTAACAGTATACCTTATTCACCATCTTGACCAGTGTTGCCGACCGCCTACATCACACAACCGCACTCGGCTGCTACTACTGACCGACCGCTCTGCATGACGACTATTAGCGTACTGCACGCGACGACTACTGACAGAGTACAGCCCTCAACTACACAGAGCTACGGACTCGCAACGACTACTGACTGACTGACTGACTGACTGAGAACCGCTCGCAACACTCGCGCAGTCCAGCGCAAACTCTCTGGTCACAGATGCTACAATGTCTCGCCATCGCTACTATGTTACATACGTGTTTCAGTGTCTTTTTCATTGGGGTAACGATCTTTGGCTCTTTTGATTCTGAATACAGGGCCAAAGGTCAACGCTGCTGCCCTTATACAATTTATCAGGTTTCATTATGTCTGTTGCAATGTTACATACGGTTCACTCTTTCATTAATATTATCGTTGGGTTTGTTTTGTAGGGACGTTAACATTCTGGCACATTTTTATTATCATCGGACTCTCTGCTATTTGTGCAGGGAGGTTATACCTGGGTCCATTTCCATTTCCATTTACATTTTAATATTGATAGACTTTTTGTTTTCTTGTTGTTTGTCCTTCTTTTTTTTTTGTTGTTTTTTTTTTGTTTTGTTTTTCCCGCTCTCACCACCACCGCCGCATCACGCCTTCCGTTTTCTTGGTTTCTTTTCTGTTCTTCAACTGCTTCAACATCACCGCGCCCCATTTCCACACCACAGGCGCACAAGCACACCCGTACGGTACTCTCCTCGCCCCCACGCCACCAACAACACAGCGACCACGCGGCTTTCAGGCATGGCACGGCACGGCACGGCACGGCACCGGCGAAATGCGCCGCCCCCGCCCCTCCGCGCATCCGTCCGTCTCGCCACGTTCACTGACAGCCGCGTCTGCGGCTACACCACGACAACCACAACACAACACCGCTCCCCTCCCTGGCAACTCACATTGTTTTTCTCCTCCTCTTTTGCACAAACCACAACGCCGAGCACAGGCGCAAGCCACCCACACCGCGCCCCTCCCCGTCCCGTCTTTGGCCGCCGCTCCTCGTTTCCTCGTTTGCCCCCTCCCATCTCCCGAAATGCCATGCCAGCAGCGTTACGCATGCCCCTCCCCTGTCCACACAACACTACCGCCTAACGAACAGCCTTCCGGGCCACATGCAGGGCACGCCCACCTCCAAACACTGCCAATTCACGGACGCACGCACACACACACACACACACACACACACACACACACACACACACACACTCACTTTCTCGACACCTTTCTGTACGGAGGGTGCGTCATCTCGACCGTGACAGAGTGACGGCAACTATCGACGATCCATTTCCCCCCACTGGTAAAACATGTCCACTAACACCTACATACATCATTCAAGTACACAGACAATAGCATACACACAATGGGAGGGCACACGAACATGGACGGCACGGCACTGTCATACACTCTTCCTCAGAACCATATCAACAAACGTTACGTACATCCGGGAAAGCGAAAGCGAAAGCGAAAGCAAAAGCAAAGGCAAAGCCCAATGCAGCCGTCAAAGGTAACGTTCACCACGGCAGACACTTGCAGCCGCGCCGCCGTTAAACGCATTTCAGTGCGGCTCCAATACGCCTCCGACACGGGAACGTTCCGTTGCTCTACGAATGCGTTTCTCCCCTTTTTCCCTTCCTCTCTCTTTTGCCCCCCCTCCTTGCACTCTTGCCTCATTCCTCACGTTCTGCCCAGACATTCGACCGATCAAAGTCAACCTTTCGTTACCGTTCTCAGCGCGACGGTGTACAACAGTATGACGGGTGTGCCCACGACTTCGGTTCAGTTGCGTGACGCCGGTCTATCGCGCCGATCGACAGTTACTCAGGGGGCGACGGATCGGACCACGTCACCGACACACAAAACACTTTCAAACAAACAAATACATACCGGATGGACACAGACAAACACGTGTACAGACATTCGCCAAACAAACGACCGCCGCCGCCGCCGCCGCCGCCGCCGCCGCCGCCGCCGCCGTCGCGCTTACTGTACTGCACTGGACACGCGTGCATCTTGAATGACGACATCGGTGTGCGTGCGTCGTACGCAATCAGTCAGACACGGCTATCAAACATCAGAGTCGAATGGTACATCATCGTGCGTGTCGCCGTACACGTACAGTACAATACAACAACAATGCGTCTTAATGGCACGTTCATTTCAACGTCACTCACACACCTCCACGCTGCAGTTACGTCGCACCATTGTCAAACTCGGCGTACAGCAAAGGGGAAAAAAAAACAAACCAAACAAAAACATTTCACATTTCACCCTCGCCATGTATGATGTGCAAAAAACAAACCCGCAAACGGCCGTCGTTACGGTGACACAAACGTCGCCGATCGCACTGTCCCCCCTCGCAGACAGGTAACACACACACACACACACACACACACACACACACCAACACCAACACCAATGGGTCAAAAACCACTCCAACGAGGCGTGCCACCATTCCACGCCACGGCGACCAACCTCGTGGCCGTACCCCGCAACACGCTTTGACGCGCCCCCCCCACCCACAATCAAAATGCACACATACATCACAGCCGTCCACACAAACAACAACAACAACAACAATTCCGCCCTTCCCGCAAAAGGCAAGTTGGTGGCCCTGAAAAGGGCCGTTTTGCCGCTCTCGCAACGGAGGAGCCTTCTCCATCCTTCCTTCCTTCCATTCCAGAGCCACCTCCTTACTTGGAGCTCGTGTACTTGGTCACCGCCTTCGTGCCCTCGCTCACGGCGTGCTTGGCCAGCTCGCCAGGCAGCAACAGCCGCACAGCGGTCTGGATCTCGCGGGACGTGATGGTCGAGCGCTTGTTGTAGTGCGCCAGGCGAGACGCCTCGGCCGCAATGCGCTCGAAAATGTCGTTCACGAAGCTGTTCATGATGCTCATCGCCTTCGACGAGATGCCCGTGTCAGGGTGCACCTGCTTCAGCACCTTGTAGATGTAGATGGCATAGCTCTCCTTCCTCTTGCGCTTCTTCTTCTTGTCGCCCTTCGAAATGTTCTTCTGCGCCTTGCCAGCCTTCTTGGCGGCCTTCCCGCTAGTCTTGGGCGGCATCTCGAACCAACGTACGGCAGCAGCAACACCAGTAGCAAGCGCTCCGCTCTAGTCAGCGTCTCCCCACACAGTGGCACCCGCCGCCAGCCGCCGCCGCACCTTTACCAGCTCGCCCTGTTGCGGCCGCCGACCAATGGGGCGCGCGCGCAACCGGCCGCCGCACCCGAGCCCATAAAGCACCCCCACCCCGTTGAGCAAGTCTCCGTCAGTCTGTGACGCGAAGCCATAGGCCCCCGCTTGTACGGGTGACTAACCAGGGGTGTTTTCGGATGCGCCTTTATTAAGGCGTAGACGAGCACTCGCAGCTAATTGTCTATGTCTATGACGAGCGAATCTTCGGCTGCGATGGCAAGTTGCAGTGACGCCTTGGGGCCCCAGCAGCACGCTGCTGGCGGCAACGACGCCGTCTCTTTGTTTCCGCCGGCCGCTTTTCCGGTTGGCTCGAGCGCCTCAGCTGCCGCAGAGAATAGCTCTGCTCCCCCGAGCGTTAGGGCAACCACAGGTCAGGGCCTGGTCTCTGGCCAGTGTCCCGCGCCTGCTAACGTGATAGGACCAGTTTCAGCCGCCGGAAACCTAACGGTGTCGGCAACTAAGGCGGCGACTGGTAGCCCCACGGCAGCCATTGACTTTGCTTCCCTCACCTGCGTGCGACATGCAAATGGGGAGTACACGACTAAAAGGAGCTCATCTCTCCCACCTACCAGCGGTAGGATGTCCATGGCCACCCTGATGATCACCACAGGGCAGGCACAAGCGCTGGCACAGCACCTTACCCCTGCACAAAAAAGGCATCTCCCAGTCAGCATCCTCCCCAAGCCCTTACCTATAGCCCAACCCAAAAAGACCGCTCCCGCCCATAAACCCTCTCCTCCCGAACAAACCAAGACGCCACACCCATCTGCCCCCTCCAAACGCATCAAAGACGTAGTCAAAAGTGCGAAAAAACACAGAACTACTGTCAGGCGCAAGCCAACAAAGAAAGCAATATCAGTCCCACCACCCCCCACCAAGACACGTACTCCCTCCCCCTCAGGGAGCGGAGAAGAGGCAGACCGCCCCCTCGTCATCGACGAGTCCAGAGAGACAACCGAGCCTCAAACACCCGGCACCGACGGGGATGGGTTTCAAAAAGCGCGGAAAACCGCCCGCCCACCCACCCCCCAGCAAGCGAGAGGCATTGCCTCTACTAGTAATAAGTTCTTGCCACTGTCCGACGAGGACGAAGCGGTACCCGGGAGCAGTGATGCGCCACAGCACATACACACACCTAGACACCGACTCCCCCCAATTATCGCAGAATTCGATAAAAACTACGAGGAGCTTCACTCCCTCGTCAGCAACTGCCTCGGAGAGAAGCAGTTCACAGCGAAGTCCGCCGGAGGGGACAAAATCAAACTTATGTTCAGAGAGCTGGACGATTACACCGCTGTGAAGGCCCTGCTCTCTGAACACAAAGTCCCCCATTACACCTTCCCCACAGCCAAACAACGTCTAATGAAGGTAGTACTAAGGGACTTACCCCGCAAAGTGGGCACTGACGCCATCAAGAAGGACCTGCAGAGGCAGGGCTTCGAAGTCAACAGCGTCACCCACATGAAGGAAGTCTACAGTGGCAACAAATGGCCACTGTATCAAGTCAACCTTCCTGACACTCCGCAAAACAGACAGAAACACGTCACACACGTCCTGTCAGTGCCAGTCACAGTCGAACCTCTGCGCAGGAAAAGTGGCAATGTGCAGTGCTACAACTGCCAAGGATTAGGGCACGTTGCCAAGCACTGCGACATGCCCACCCGCTGCATGAAATGCGCAGAAGGGCACCCAACCTCCGAGTGCTCCTTACAGAGAGGAGACCCAAAAAGCAAGTGTGCCCTATGCGGCGAATCTGGACACGGCGCCTTCTACCAAGGCTGCCGAGTACAGAAAGAGTACCGCCTACGCGCACAAGGGACCAAAACCCCCGCCACACCAAAAACCAACCGTGGCGCCGGTCCTACAAACTCTAGAGCGCCGGCGAATCCACAACCGCGCCAAACACGTCCAGCAACCCGCTCGAGACCGCGAGGTGGCGCAAGCTACGCGAGTGTGGCAGGCACTGACAGGAGCCAACAAACGACTCCTACCATACACTTAGCCCAGCAGCCGATCCCCGCTAACGGAGAAACGTCCAGGGAAGCCTCCCCCCCCCATAGTCCCAAGCCCAGTCTGCGGCCAGTAGCGGCAGCTGAGTGCACATCAAAAGGCCCTCAGCCCAGCACTTCTGAAGAGAGTGCAAATGCCCTACGGCCCTCAGGAGTCGTGGAGCAAACGTTAGGCCTCCTAACGCAACTGCTCCACGAAATCAGGCAACAGAACGCCCAAATTCTTACCGCCATTAATTTGGTGCTCCAAGGGTCGCACAACAATGCGACCACAGCAGAGACATCCTCCCTTCAGTGATGGATAGACGACCCCACATTCAAGGACTCAAAATGTGCGTCTTCAACGCAAACGGCATTGTCGGACAAAACAACGAGTTCCGCGAGTTCCTACGCGATGAAAACATAGACGTATGTATGGTGGCCGAGACACACCTTAAACCGGGTGTAAGGGTGTCGGTACCCAACTACAACTGCTACAGGACCGACCGGCCCACCGCTGGAGGCGGGGTAGCAACATACGTCAAACGCGGAATCCCCCATCATCAGGTCCACCCACCAGCAACTAGGCAAATAGAAACAGCGGCAATAGAGATTGCCACTGTCACAGGGCCCCTCACTGTCGTTGCAGCATATCGCCCTCCCTCCTATACTCTGGAAGAGGACGACATAGCAGCCCTAGGCCAAATAAGAGGAAAACTCTTCATTGGCGGTGACCTAAACGCCAAACATGCAGACTGGCACTCGCGAAACTCAAACAGAGCTGGTCGTCAACTGCAACGACTCGCGCGCACCCACCACTTTCACATATGGGGTCCAGAGGAGCCCACCCACTTCCCCAGAAACGGGGGAAGGGCGGACGTCCTCGACATAGCGCTCACCAAAAGAATAACGGGATTTGTGACCGCGCAATCGGTTAACCGAATGTCTTCCGATCACAATCCCGTGATTCTCGAGGTCGACATAGGAGACTGGGTACCTCTCCAGCAACAACACGTCTCATACAAGCGCACTAACTGGGAGCAATTCAAAGTTGACGTAACTTCAGCAATTGCCCAGGCCCCGCCTCCAACTGCAGATTCTGCAGAACAGGCGCTTAAAGATCTCACCAGCACGATCCTGCAAGCAGCAAAGGAGGCCACACCACAGCCACCGGACGGCCCTCCCCCTGTTAAGCAACTCCCGCCGCACCTGCTTGCCCAAATTAGAAACAAAAATAGGATCGCCAAAGAGTGGAAGCTCACAAAGAACCCCGTAACTAGGAGGCTACTGAACCGCCTACAAAGAGAGCTCAAGGTCGCACTCACTGAGCACCGCAACCAGCAATGGTCGGCGCGACTTTCGGCCCTCCGCGTGGACGACAATAGCCTCTGGCAGGCGACCAAACAGATCACCAAAAGACGCGCCAGACTGCCACCTCTGCACGGCGAGCGCGGACTTGTCTTCAGCACCGCAGATAAGGCAAATGCCCTGGCAGATGCCTTTGAAAAACAGTTCCGCCCCGCAGAGGCGCAGGACAGGGACCATGAAGCCGTCGTTCGACGTCAGCTCGCCACATTCCTTGCGGCGGACGACGCCGACGACGACGAAGAAAACACACCGCTCTTCACACCCGACGACGTGAACCGAGTAATCAGGTCGCTACCTAACAAAAGAGCCCCCGGCCACGACCAGCTCAACAACGTAGTAGTGAAACACCTCCCACCCCCTGCCGTAGCCCACATCGCTAATATCTTTAATGAGATCACGCGTTCCCGCAAGTTTCCAAGGTGCTGGAAACACGCAGAAGTCGTTGCGATCGCGAAACCCGGTAAAGACCCGGTTATCCCGCAGAACCACCGACCAATCAGCCTTTTGCCAACCCTTAGCAAAATTTACGAACGCCTGCTACTCATCCCCATTCTCGACCACGTCAGCACACAACAAATCCTGCCGGACTTTCAGTTCGGTTTCCGGCAGGAACACTCCGCGCCCCAGCAACTAATGAGGGTCGTCGAAGCAGCTACCGAAAGCTTCAATCGTAAAAGTTACTGCGGGGTAGTGCTACTTGACGTAGCCGCTGCCTTTGACTCTGTCTGGCACACCGGGCTTCTCTACAAGCTATACTCCCAAGGCTTCCCAGGTCCGATAGTGAAGCTACTCGCGAGCTATCTCTCCAAAAGGACCTTCTCCGTTAGGATCGAGTCGTCGCTCTCCACAAAGCGGCGCATCAGGGCAGGTGTGCCCCAGGGGTCGGTACTGGGCCCGGTACTGTACAACCTGTACACTGCCGACCTCCCGACCGTACCGCTGGTGCACACTGCTCAGTATGCCGACGACACAGCGTTCTTCACGCGTAACCCGAACAGAGACAGGGTTACGCGTAGATTGCAAACAGCGCTGGACGAGACCGGCCGCTGGGCTAAAAAGTGGCGCATCACTCTCAACGAACAGAAAACCCAAGCCATCATGATCACCCGCAAACTGGGCAAGCGGGCTCCCGCCCGTCGGCCGCTACTGCTCAAGCTGAACGGCCAAGAGCTTCCATGGCGACGTACCGCCAGGTATCTTGGAGTCACTCTCGACACCAGGCTCACCTGGAGGGCTCACATCGGGGACTTGCGCCGGAAAGCTAGTGGTAGGATGCAAATGTTGTATCCTATCCTTAACACCCACAGCACCCTAGCGGCTGACATAGGAGTTAGAACGTACTGTTCCTTAATAAGACCAATAATGGAGTACGCTTGCCCAGTCTGGGGATACGCGGCGGATTGGCACCTCCGCAAACTCCAGGCAGTGCAAAACCGTGCACTTAAAAGGGCATTACACCTTCCCTTCCGCTTCCCCACTGCTGACCTGCACGAAGCAGCGGGAATTCCAACGCTCCATGAGCGATTCAAAGAACTGGCCGAAAGCTTCTACGAGAACTCGGCCAGATCAGACAATAGACTTATCAAAAACCTGGGACTGTATGACACATCACTGGACAGACACAGACGACCTAAATTCATGATTACAAATTAAAACAGCCGAAAAGGCAGCACAGAAACACTAAACACACTGCACCATAAAATGACGTACCAAAAAACATCGACCATTTACCCACTCAACATAGAGGAGGAAATGTCCAGAAGGACAACACCCTCCATTACATACGCTCTCCTCGAAAGTGAGGAAGCTCAAATGCAGTAACGGCGGCTGCGCCGGCACCACAGACAGCAGGGGCAAAGCATCGCACCGCACCTCCACCACCGCCACCAAGCCGATATCCAAGATCCACAGCGACAAGGGTATTTCAATCCAGAACATACTCGTCAGCTGTCAGTGCCCCAACTCGCCCTCCACCACACAACCAGGTTCCTGTCAACGGAGAATCGCCTAGGGAAGCCCCCCCCTACTCACTAGAGCCCAGTCTGCGTGACACGACACAGAACGTCTCGGTAGAACACCTAGCAGCGACCATAAAGGCCCTTCAGGCTCAGGTGAACCAACTGGCAAACATCTTGGCCACCATGACCCAACACCCCGCCGAGCACTTATCGGCAGCAAAGCAGGCGCCGTCATCGGCGATGACTTCAGGAAACCCCACCCCCCGACATGGATAGACGACCTAACATACAAGGTCTAAAAATGTGCGTCTTCAACGCAAACGGTCTATTCCAGCAAGCCCTCGAATTCAGGGAATTCATAAAAGAGGAAGACATTGACATATGCTTAGTGGCCGAAACACACCTGAAGCCAGGTGTAAGAGCATCTGTAGCTAACTACAACTGCTACAGACGCGATCGGCCTACCGCTGGAGGCGGGGTTGCAGTATATGTCAAACGAGGTATTAGACACCATCAAGTGTACCCACCAGCAACTCGCCAAATTGAAACAGTCGCAATAGAAATTGCCACTGTAACAGGGCCCCTCACAGTCGTTGCAGCCTACCGCCCCCCTTCCCAAACGTTAGAAGAAGAGGACATAGCTGCACTAGGGAGAATAAGAGGCAAACTCCTAATAGGAGGAGACCTCAATGCCAAGCACGCGGACTGGCACTCACGAGTAAGCAACAGAGCTGGTCGACAACTGCAACGACTCGCGCGCACCCACCAGTTTCAGGTATGGGGCCCCGAGGAGCCCACCCACTTCCCAAACAACGGAAACAGGGCGGACGTCCTCGACATCGCACTCACGAAACACGTCACGGGTTTCGTGTCTGCCAGTTCGATAAACAGGATGTCGTCGGACCACAATCCAGTTATCCTAGAGGTCGACATGGGAGAATGGCTCTCGCTCCCACAGCGCACCACAAATTACAAACGAACAAACTGGGAACAGTTCAGCAACGGAATAGCTGCTGAACTTGCCCAAGCCCCGCCTCCAACAGCAGAGACTGCTGAACAAGCGCTGGACGACTTCACTAAAGCGATCCTGCAAGCAGCTGAGGAAGCAACGCCTGCGCCAGCGGGAGCCCCCCGCTCCAGGCAGCTCCCACAGCACCTGCTTGCCCAAATAAGACACAAAAATAGGATCGCCAAAGAATGGAAACTTACTAGGAACAAAACCACAAGGAGGCTGCTCAACAGACTACAAAGAGAGTTGAAAGTTACACTCACTGAGTATCGCAACCAGCAATGGTCAGAACGACTATCAACTCTCAAACTAGATGACCACAGCTTGTGGCAAGCCACAAAGCAGTTCACGAGAAGACGCGCAAAAATGCCCCCTCTGCATGGTGAACGTGGACTGCAATTCAGCACTGAAGACAAAGCAAATGCGCTAGCAGACGTGTTCGAAAAACAATTTACGCCAGCAGAGGTACAAGACAGAGAACACGTCGCAATCGTCCGCAGACAACTGGCCACCTTTTTAGAGGCAGACGACGATGAGGAATACACGCCGATCTTCAGTTCCGAAGACGTGGCGAGTGTCATCAAATCGCTGCCAACAAAAAAGGCACCAGGCCACGACCAGCTCACCAACGAACTATTAAAACATATCCCGCCCATGGCAATAACACACTTAACAGATATACTTAACGAAATTACGCGATCGCTAAAATTCCCGACACAGTGGAAACACGCTGAAGTAGTCTCGATCGCAAAACCTGGAAAAGACCCGGTGTTCCCGCAACACTACAGACCAATTAGTCTACTGCCTACCCTCAGTAAACTATATGAGCGCCTCCTCTTAGTACCGATACAGGATCACATCAGTAGAGAGCAAATCCTGCCCAAATTCCAGTTTGGGTTTCGCCCACATCATTCGGCCCCCCAACAAATAATGAGGGTGGTTGAAGCAGCCACAGAAAGCTTCAACCGCAAAGGCTACTGCGGGATAGTCTTACTAGACGTGGCAAAAGCCTTTGATTCTGTTTGGCACACCGGGCTACTCCACAAAATGTACACCCAGGGCTTCCCCGGAAAGATTGTGAAACTTATAAAAAGCTATCTCTCCGGTAGGACATTCTCCGTAAAAGTAGAAACATCACTGTCAAGCAGGAGAAGAATACATGCAGGGGTACCACAGGGTTCGGTTCTTGGACCAACCCTGTACAGTCTCTACACTGCAGACATACCAACCACACTACACGTACAAACAGCACAGTATGCTGATGACACTGCATTCTTCTCCTGCTCAACAAACAGGAACCTGGTCACGAGACGTCTTCAAACCGCCCTGAACAAGACAGACGAATGGGCCAAACAATGGCGAATCTCACTTAACTCCGAGAAAACACAAGCCATGCTGATGACTAGACGTCTCGGTAAACGCCGCCCCCCCAGAAGACCCTACCAAATGCTGCACCTGCAGGGCCAAAACCTCCCCTGGAGAAACTCTGCGAGGTACCTCGGTGTGACACTAGACAAGCGTCTGACTTGGAAGTGCCACATCGAGGAGGTTCGCAAAAAGGCCCTAGGCAGGATGCAGATCCTTTACCCAATACTCAACAGTACAAGTTCCCTTGACCCGAGCACAGGAGTAGCCGTATATCGAAGTCTAATTAGACCGATACTGGAGTATGCGTGCCCAGTATGGGGTTACGCTGCTAGATCGACGGTAGAACGGCTACAAAAAATTCAAAACAGAGCGCTCAGAAGAGCCCTACACACACCGCCGCGCTTCCCGACGGAAGACCTCCACATAGCGGCCGACATTGTAAAATTAAACACGCGATTCCGTACCCTGGCGGAGCAGTTCTACGCCAACGCGGAAAGGTCGCCAAACGATTTAATAAACTCACTTGGTCGGTACAATAACGTACCAGACCGATACAAAAGACCAAAGGCATTACTCGTAGCTTAAAATAAAAAAAAAAAAAAATATATATAAATAAATAAATAGAAAACAAAAAAGCCGTCACCACTAGAGTGACAGAAGAGAAACACATAATACTCTAAAGAACAGAATTAACAAAAGATAGGCACATCCAAAAACTAACCAAAAATTGAAGGAAATGTCCGAATAGGACAAAAACCTTCGCAGTAAACATCCTCTCTCTAAAGACAGAGGAAGAAATTAGAGTGTGCTGCTGCGCCGGCACGCACTCCGCTGCTCGACTCGCTGCCGCTCGCACCGGTCGTTTTCGTTTCCGTTTCGTGTGCACCGTCGCTAGCCCATCGCCATGTCCGGACGCGGAAAGGGAGGCAAAGTCAAGGGCAAGTCAAAGTCCCGCTCAAGCAGGGCTGGGCTCCAGTTCCCGGTCGGCAGAATCCACCGCCTCCTGCGCAAGGGAAACTACGCAGAGCGCGTCGGCGCCGGGGCGCCCGTCTACCTCGCCGCCGTCATGGAGTACCTCGCGGCTGAGGTGCTCGAGCTGGCCGGAAACGCGGCCCGCGACAACAAGAAGACGCGCATCATCCCGCGCCACCTGCAGCTTGCCATCCGCAACGACGAGGAGCTCAACAAGCTCCTGTCGGGCGTCACCATCGCACAGGGTGGTGTCCTGCCCAACATCCAGGCCGTCCTGCTGCCAAAGAAGACCGAGAAGAAGGCCTAAAGGAGGCCAGGCAATCGCAGCGCCGCGTGCTCCCCTGCACGCAACGCGCTTTGCCGGCTCGGCTCGGCCCACAACAATCGGCCCTTTTCAGGGCCACCACACAAACCTACGTCCAAAGCAAAATTTCAGTCGTCCTCGCCGCACCTTGTTTTGTTTTAACTTTGCACTGTCACAGCACAGCCGCCGCCGGCGCACGTCCGCCATCTTGTCGTCCACACAGCCCGTGTGGCCCAACACACACACACACACACACACACACATTTTGCACGGTCGCAGTCGCCTTCCAAACCGACAACGGCAGCAATAATGACCATTGTTAAAGGGAGGCGTGTCGACACACCGCCCTCCACTCCCGCGCGCAACGGCCGTCGACACGAACGAAACAGCTGATCCGGCCGCCTATGCCCACACGCCTTGCCTCGGAAACCCCAACGCCGCCGCAAACAAACACACAGAGCCAAACCACGCAAGCAAATAATCACCGCCTCTCGCACAACAACACACAGCCCGCCATCTCCGTCGCGATCGATACAAAGACACACAATAACAAACACACAAACGAAGCAGCTCCACACACAGCCAGCCACATGACACGTTTCCTTTCCTTCTCCCCTCCCAGTCACATCACGTCGCTCAAACGGAAAGAAAGAAAGAAAGAAAGAAACAACACAGCGCACACACGCAGCAACAACACAGACTCTTTCGCACTTTTCAACTTCCGAACAGTGTGGTGGCCCTGAAAAGGGCCGTTTTCTAGTCTCTCCCACCCACAAGCACGGCCGCGGGAAGGCCAGCGCCCGCTGCGACGCAGCCTAACCGCCGAAACCGTACAGGGTGCGCCCCTGCCTCTTCAGGGCGTACACCACGTCCATGGCCGTCACAGTCTTGCGCTTGGCGTGCTCAGTGTACGTCACCGCGTCGCGGATCACGTTCTCCAGGAACACCTTCAGCACCCCGCGGGTCTCCTCGTAGATCAGACCAGAGATGCGCTTCACGCCGCCCCTGCGAGCCAGGCGGCGGATGGCGGGCTTCGTGATGCCCTGGATGTTGTCGCGCAACACCTTGCGGTGCCGCTTGGCGCCACCCTTGCCGAGCCCCTTTCCTCCCTTGCCGCGGCCTGTCATCCTTCCTTCCTCGGGCAAAGCAAAACGTGCACAAACAGCAGCTGCAGCGGCTGGCGAGTCGGCTACGGTCTGCGCCCAGCGCGCCCGCCGCCCCCCTATATAGACTCTGGCCCGCCCTCCCCCCACCACGCGCAACCGAGGGCATATAAGCGCAGCACGGAGGCGCGCGGGCCCGTTGTCAAGGCAGCACCGGACGCCGCGCCGCACCTAACCTCCACGCACGCCGCTCCGCTACCGCTACCGCTACCGCCATGGCCCGCACAAAGCAAACGGCCCGCAAGTCCACCGGCGGAAAGGCGCCGCGCAAACAGCTCGCCACCAAGGCGGCGAGGAAGAGCGCGCCCGCCACCGGAGGCGTCAAGAAGCCCCACCGCTACAGGCCGGGCACCGTCGCCCTGCGAGAAATCAGGCGCTACCAGAAGAGCACAGAGCTGCTCATCCGCAAGCTGCCATTCCAGCGCCTAGTGCGCGAGATCGCCCAGGACTTCAAGACCGACCTGCGCTTCCAGAGCTCCGCAGTCATGGCCCTGCAGGAGGCCAGCGAGGCCTACCTCGTCGGCCTCTTCGAAGACACCAACCTGTGCGCAATCCACGCCAAGCGCGTCACCATCATGCCCAAGGACATCCAGCTCGCGCGCCGCATCCGCGGCGAGCGCGCCTAAACCGCGCCGCGGCACCGCACCGCACAAACAAAAACGGCCCTTTTCAGGGCCACTAACATCTCTCCGTCGCGAGCAAACTTTGTCGGTCGCCTGCCTCTCGCCCCGCAACCCAAAAACAAAAACCACCACTTCCCGTCCGTCCGCCACACCCGCTCACTCTGCCTGCCTGCTAGCAGCGCGCAACAATCACACATCATCCCTCCCCGGCGCTCAAAGCGCACAATACCCAACGGCCGACGTCACACCGCACGGGTGGCTGGCTGGCCGGCCGCCGCTTTCGTTTCGAAAACAAAAAAACCCGCACTCCACTCCGACGGCCAACGGCCAGGCAGGCGCGCTCGCTCGCTCTACACGCCACCGAAATCCCCGCCGACTCCTTCCGCATCTCAACGTGCCCCCCGTTGCAAAACATAACACACACAAAGGAACAAAACAAAGACCAGACACGACTAGACAAGACAGACATCCGAGAAGAACGAACGCAGGCAAGCCAACCAACGTATTCAAACAAAACAACGTGACAGAAAACCAACCGTCGGCCGCCGCCACAAACACGGCGACAATCAACCACGACAACAACAACAACACCGCTTACCGCTACCGCCGCCCACACCCGCCACCGACCCCCGCAATCCAACCACCACGGCACGCAAACAGCATCCCCACGGGCATACAGAAACGCCAGACAGACACCCACACCAAACGCAACACGACAATCAAAACCTTCCCCGACGTGCTTTGATGGCCCTGAGAAGGGCCGTTTTGGGCCGCGCGTCTCTTGCGCGCCACTAGACGACGACGGGGGGTGGGGACGACGGAGTCAAGCGCCAAACCCTTCCTTTCCCATCTCTTTCTCCTCTACTCTACTTCTTCTTCTTGGGCGAAGCCTTCGCCTTAGACGGCGTCGTCGCCTTCTTCGGGCGCGGCGCCTTCGGCTTCTTCGTCGGAACCTTGGCGGCCTTCTTCGCCTTCGACGGCGACTTGGCCTTGGCCGGCTTGGCCGCAGCCGCCTTCTTCGCACCCGCGGGAGCGGCCGACGCCGCAGACGCCTTCTTGGCGGCGCCCGCCTTCCGACCGGTCGCCGCCTTCACGCCACCAGCCTTCTTTGCGCCGGCCGCACGGGCGCCCTTCTTCTCCTTGCTGGCCGGAGCGGCGCGCTTCTTCTTGGCACCGCCAGCACGAGCCTTGCCGCCCTCGGCCGCCCCCCCGCCGCCGGCGCCGGCAAGCTTGAACGAGCCGGACGCGCCCTTCCCCTTCGTCTGCACCAGCTCGCCCGCCACGACGGCCGACTTGAGGTACTTCTTGATAAACGGCGCCAGCTTCTCCGCGTCCAGCTTGTAGTGCGCGGCAATGTACTTCTTGATCGCCTGCAGCGACGACCCGCCGCGCTCCTTCAGACTCTTGATGGCGGCCGTCACCATCTCAGAGGTGCGCGGGTGCGCAGGCTTGGCGCGCGGCTTCTTCGCAGACGACGCAGACTTGGCCTTCTTCGTAGTGCCGGTGGCGGCGGGTGCCGCAGCAGTCTCGTTCGTAGCCGCCTGATCTGCCATTTCGACGACGCGCGTAACACACAGCGAGAGCGAGCGGGACGGCAGGCAGGCACGCAAGCACAGCACAGCAGCAGAGCAGAGCAGAGAATCACAAGGCCCAGCCAGTGTCGCGGGCGGGCGCGGACGGCCGAGAGAGCGGCCGCCACTCTGCGCGCCGCCGCGCCGCGCCTCCCGCGCTTGCTACCGCCCAACGTCCGACAGCCTGTGCGGAGCAGCCCCAAACCTGCGCCACAACCGCCCGCGCCTTTCAAACCACCGAGGATGGGGCTACACACAGCCACACCACAGTCGCCAACCAGTCGCCACGGCAGCGCCGCAAACCACGGCCAAACTGCAGCTACCGCGCGCTACAGCCTGGGTCGGCCCGCCGAGAATCGCCGCCCCCGCCCAAATGCCGCCCCCACAGCCCCAGCCGACGACCCGCCACAATGGCCAAACCTTCGGCAAAACTCCCACACCGTCGCCGCGGCAGCCCGGCCAGCGCGGCCGGCGCCACAGCCACACAAGCCGAGGCGTGCGGCGATGACGGCCGTGCAAACGCGCCTCCGCCGCCCCATCGCCTTCCGTCGCCCTCCCGCCGTTTCCCGATCGGCCCGCAGCCGTCGGGCCACATCGCGCGCCGTCCTCCTCCTCTCGCCCGCCAACATTCACAGCCGTTTCTCAACAATTGCCCGCCGCAAACGGACGCCGCCTGCGCAACAGGCGCCGCCGCCCCTCGCCGCTTCCGACCCACAACCCCTCGACCGAGGCAAACCGCAATCCGAATCTACAGACCAACCCAATCTGCCGTCAAGCACACACGACAGCCGACCTTACACGTTACGCGTTACACATTACGTTTACACGTCTACGTTAGGTTAGGTTAGGTGGACGTGGGTTAGGTTAAGCGTCAAACTTAGGTTAAGCATTCACACACGTCAGGCGTCAGAGGTTAGGTTAGGTTAGGTTACACGTTAGGTTAGGTTAAGGGGACTTGGGTTAGGTTAAGCGTCAAACTTAGGTTAAGCATTCAAACACGTCAGGCGTCAGAGGTTAGGTTAGGTTAGGTTAGGTTAGGTTACACGTTAGGTTAGGTTAAGGGGTCAGTGCTAGGTTAAGAAGCGTTCAAACGTGAGGCGTGAGCCGGACAGCTTACCTTACGTAGACGTTAGGGGCTCACAGGCTGAGCTCACCTCGCCACACCACAGGTTAGGTTCGGTTCGCTCGGCTCAGCGTAAAGCGCCGAGGTCAGGGTTACGTTCGTTCACCTTCGGGCGCCACACTTTCGGTTGAAAGGTCGCGACGGGACGACGTCGGCAGGCACGCCGCAAACGAACAAAAACGTACAGACGACGTCGGAAACCGCCGACAGACGGGGGAGCAGCACGACCACGACCAGACACCGAGCGCGAACGAGACACACGCGAACCACCCCCACCGGCCAAAGGGCACCACACAACAACCCAGAGCACCACGTGTCGACACCAGAGCAACCCGCCGCTCACGCGACAGACATGGCTGGCACCGAAGGGCAACCGCCCGCAACTGCGCTTTCCGCGCCGGCCCGGATGCACGTCGTGCTACAACAACACCACTACCGTACACAGCCGCTGTTCACAACATCACTATCAATGGCGCGCCCGCGGCTCGCCGCCGTCGCAGTCGCAGCCCCAACGCCAGCACTTTTGCACCACCATTCACACGCACCGCAACACAGCTCGCCGACACAGCCGAACAAAACAAACACCACACAACAACAACAGCAACAACGCCGCCGCCTCTACTTGTGCCGGCGACCCACCCCGCCGATGGCGCACCTTTCGCCAGCCGGCAATCGACACACACGCACGCACCCACCCACCGGGGCCCAGTGCAAAAAAAAAAACACACAAAAACAAAAAAACAAAACAACACAAACGACACGGGAAGCGCACACCGCCACTTCGCGCGCACGCCACCAACCAGTCGTCGTCTCAAAATAACAAACACAAACAAAATAAACTAACAACTAGGGCAACACAAAACAAAAACGCCTCGCACGAACCGCCCACAAAAAGGACAAGCACACGCACAGCCTCTGCTGACGACCACGACGCAGCGGCACGCTGCTCCTGTCCCGCGCCCCGCGCCCCGCGCCCCACTCCATTCACAACTCACGCGACACCGTCAACGACGGGCTCGCTTCCCGCAACCTACCACCTTTCCGCCACGACGCACAGCCCCAGCCCCACCCGACGACTGCACTTTCACCACCGCCTCCCCCTTCCCCCCCAAAACACACACACACACACACACACACACACACACACACACAGCCAGCCAAAAACGCACTCGCGACCCACACATGCACGTGCATCGGCACACGCCAACCAGTCAACGTCGACAACCACACGCAAGGCTCGAAACGAAAACGACACCGGCGTCCTTCCACGTTGCCATCAAGCTACGCGACACAAGACACAAGGAACCAACACAACAGCCGGCCCCACTAATTCCCACTCTCACGCCGCAAAAAGCACACCGAAACCGCCAAACACGCACGCACATTCCCCTTCGCACTGACACCACCGACCGGCTCGCTACCACACACCTCTCGGCAGCCGTTTCACGCCAATTCGCCACACAGTCGACAAGCGCCCGCCCTGTACGGCACACGCAACGACGCAGCGCAGCAAAGGGCGCCCGCAACACATACCTCTCCGCCGCCCGACGCGCCAACCGCCACACCACACCGCCAGCCACTCGCAAGCAAATTGTGCACTGCCACCAGCCAGACGTCCAACACGCCGCGCCGCCTCCGGCCACCCGCCAGGGGGCGCTCACGTCCGCGACAACAGCGCGGCCCGCCGGGCCGGGCCGAACCGAACCGAGCCGCCGCTGCTCTGCACTCGGCACGGCCACACCCTGCTGCAGACCGGGCTCGTCCCTCTGTACGCGTCTGCCTGCGCATCAACACAACACGACCTTTTTTTTTTTTTTTTCTCTCTACCGCCATCCCTTCTTCTCGCGTTTTACTCGTTGTTGCAGCAGCGGCGCACACCTACACATCCACAGCCCCAGCCGAGCCGGCCTCACCTCAGGGCCCGCCGCCAGCGTCTCCTCCTCGGGCACAGGTGCGGTGCTGTGGCCGCCCATCCAACCGCATTGCTGGCCGTCCAGCCACCAGGCGTTCCCACTGCCGCGAGCCACGCCGCGCACCGACCCTGCTGCAGAAAACGAAGCATAGCCAGAGACCGACCGATACACAAAGCAAGCCGTCGCCTCGCCTCTTGTCCTTCCTGCCTTCCTTCCGCCCCCGCCCTTCTCACACCACCGCCTCTCCACTTTCGCCCCCCCCTCCTTTTTTTTTTTGTTTTCTTCTTTCTTTCTTTCTTTCTTTCTTTCTTTCTTTGGCCCTCTCTCCTTCCCGCCATGGCGGTTACGGCACCGCCTGCAGCGGCAGATTTTTTTGCGCCCACACGCCTACTCCTACCACCATTAACCTTGCCCTGCCCTGCCCTGCCCTGCCCATCAACGTCGCAGTCGAACCGACGCTCGCCAACACACTGCCCACGTTCCTTTCTCTTTTCGGCCTACGCCCATTACGCGCCGCCGCCACAGCACCTTCCCTTCCCACAACACACCGACGTCATCACACGCACCCAAAACAGGGGCCACGACCGTGTTCCTCGCCCACTCCCATCCCGCACGGTACGCACATTCCCAACTACTACCGCGCACCCTCCCTTTCCAATCTGTGTGTCTCTGTGTCTGTGTCCTGTCCGCGCGTGACGCCTCTCAACATCCGCCGTCCCCCGTCCCGTTTTCGCCCCCATGCCGTCGTCGCGCCGCCTCCGCCCCTGTCCGCCCCGCACCACACCATACACCGCTGCTTGTCCCGGCCGTTGCCACCAAAGGCGCCGACCGCAAACGCGCCACGCCGCAGCCCCCGTGCGTCTCGCGCTCGCTTGCATCTCCGTGCCGACGCTGCCTCTCTTCCCGCTCGCACTCGACCTCGACAACACAGTCTTTGGCTCCGCCACTGCGTGTTCCGGTGGTACGCACGCTGCAACACGTATGTATTCATTACCAGAGCGATGGCGAGGCATGACAGCATCTCTGTCTGACCAGAGAGTTCTTTATCGCTGCTAGTCGGCGCTTGGACCGCGCCAGACGACAGTAGTGGCACGCACCGGGTCGCCAGGAACAGTTGTTATATATATATATTGTAGCGCGAGTCGGGAGAGGTAGTAGTCGGTCGACAGTAGTAGCGGGTGGACGGTTGTACTGAGCGGGCGTCGGCGGCGTGCTCTGCTCGTCTCGCGACTCTGGTCACGGTTCGGGACGATGTATAGTCTATTGTGTTATAATCAAAAGGTGGTGTGACGCTGCATTGCGCAAATCTGATAACGTATGTTCATTGTACTTATTTTGTTCAACAACAAAAGCCCCACTATTACTTTTTTTCTAAAGTAACTTTTGTCTCTTAACGAAAAACATTCACTTTTTAAAGACTACTTCCTATGGCATTTCCCTCCAAGGAGTGCAATTAATTACCAGCCAGCACTCATTCATTGCACACAGCTGTGTAAGGGGTATCTACAATTGGGGAGCGGATATAAATGCAATTTTTTTGTTTTTTTTGTTTTTTTTTTGTGTGTGTGTGTGTGTGTGTGTGTGTGTGTGTGTGTGTGTTGTAACCTCCCAGCAAAATTTAAAATAATGGACAATGTTATTTACGGATGCTAATGGACATTGCGCTAATTGTAACCTCGCCCACAATGAGAGGTATTGAAAATGGCAACAAAAATGTGCAATTCGCAATCTGACTCAAATATAAAGTCTTCACACAACATTTAAAAACGTCCGTTCAGTGACAAGAAACTTCAATTAAACCGAAATATCGGTCTTTGGCCCTGGGCAAAACAATCAGAATTAAAGTCTTACCTCCGAATAAATGGATGTCACATTTCTGCTCTGGTTGTTGCGCAGCGCTTGGAGGAACTGCATTGCAAATAATAATATTCTCTTTTTTTGTGATTTTAGTGGCATTTTTCTTCAAAGAAGTGGAATGAAATGTGAAGTGCAACGAACTCTTTAGTTCAATAAACAATTAAATGTTTGAAAAATGCTTTTGAAATAAAAATTATTATTGGGGAACTTGTTGGAGAATAATTACAATTTTTCATTATCTAATGATTATATTAATTAACAGTATACCTTATTCACCATCTTGACCAGTGTTGCCGACCGCCTACATCACACAACCGCACTCGGCTGCTACTACTGACCGACCGCTCTGCATGACGACTATTAGCGTACTGCACGCGACGACTACTGACAGAGTACAGCCCTCAACTACACAGAGCTACGGACTCGCAACGACTACTGACTGACTGACTGACTGACTGAGAACCGCTCGCAACACTCGCGCAGTCCAGCGCAAACTCTCTGGTCACAGATGCTACAATGTCTCGCCATCGCTACTATGTTACATACGTGTTTCAGTGTCTTTTTCATTGGGGTAACGATCTTTGGCTCTTTTGATTCTGAATACAGGGCCAAAGGTCAACGCTGCTGCCCTTATACAATTTATCAGGTTTCATTATGTCTGTTGCAATGTTACATACGGTTCACTCTTTCATTAATATTATCGTTGGGTTTGTTTTGTAGGGACGTTAACATTCTGGCACATTTTTATTATCATCGGACTCTCTGCTATTTGTGCAGGGAGGTTATACCTGGGTCCATTTCCATTTCCATTTACATTTTAATATTGATAGACTTTTTGTTTTCTTGTTGTTTGTCCTTCTTTTTTTTTTGTTGTTTTTTTTTTGTTTTGTTTTTCCCGCTCTCACCACCACCGCCGCATCACGCCTTCCGTTTTCTTGGTTTCTTTTCTGTTCTTCAACTGCTTCAACATCACCGCGCCCCATTTCCACACCACAGGCGCACAAGCACACCCGTACGGTACTCTCCTCGCCCCCACGCCACCAACAACACAGCGACCACGCGGCTTTCAGGCATGGCACGGCACGGCACGGCACGGCACCGGCGAAATGCGCCGCCCCCGCCCCTCCGCGCATCCGTCCGTCTCGCCACGTTCACTGACAGCCGCGTCTGCGGCTACACCACGACAACCACAACACAACACCGCTCCCCTCCCTGGCAACTCACATTGTTTTTCTCCTCCTCTTTTGCACAAACCACAACGCCGAGCACAGGCGCAAGCCACCCACACCGCGCCCCTCCCCGTCCCGTCTTTGGCCGCCGCTCCTCGTTTCCTCGTTTGCCCCCTCCCATCTCCCGAAATGCCATGCCAGCAGCGTTACGCATGCCCCTCCCCTGTCCACACAACACTACCGCCTAACGAACAGCCTTCCGGGCCACATGCAGGGCACGCCCACCTCCAAACACTGCCAATTCACGGACGCACGCACACACACACACACACACACACACACACACACACACACACACACACACACTCACTTTCTCGACACCTTTCTGTACGGAGGGTGCGTCATCTCGACCGTGACAGAGTGACGGCAACTATCGACGATCCATTTCCCCCCACTGGTAAAACATGTCCACTAACACCTACATACATCATTCAAGTACACAGACAATAGCATACACACAATGGGAGGGCACACGAACATGGACGGCACGGCACTGTCATACACTCTTCCTCAGAACCATATCAACAAACGTTACGTACATCCGGGAAAGCGAAAGCGAAAGCGAAAGCAAAAGCAAAGGCAAAGCCCAATGCAGCCGTCAAAGGTAACGTTCACCACGGCAGACACTTGCAGCCGCGCCGCCGTTAAACGCATTTCAGTGCGGCTCCAATACGCCTCCGACACGGGAACGTTCCGTTGCTCTACGAATGCGTTTCTCCCCTTTTTCCCTTCCTCTCTCTTTTGCCCCCCCTCCTTGCACTCTTGCCTCATTCCTCACGTTCTGCCCAGACATTCGACCGATCAAAGTCAACCTTTCGTTACCGTTCTCAGCGCGACGGTGTACAACAGTATGACGGGTGTGCCCACGACTTCGGTTCAGTTGCGTGACGCCGGTCTATCGCGCCGATCGACAGTTA
Organism: Schistocerca serialis cubense; assembly: GCF_023864345.2. Lineage (NCBI taxonomy): Eukaryota > Metazoa > Arthropoda > Insecta > Orthoptera > Acrididae > Schistocerca > Schistocerca serialis. Next base: position 22,011 of record NW_026048452.1, on the reverse strand, counting down.
CTCAGGGGGCGACGGATCGGACCACGTCACCGACACACAAAACACTTTCAAACAAACAAATACATACCGGATGGACACAGACAAACACGTGTACAGACATTCGCCAAACAAACGACCGCCGCCGCCGCCGCCGCCGCCGCCGCCGCCGTCGCGCTTACTGTACTGCACTGGACACGCGTGCATCTTGAATGACGACATCGGTGTGCGTGCGTCGTACGCAATCAGTCAGACACGGCTATCAAACATCAGAGTCGAATGGTACATCATCGTGCGTGTCGCCGTACACGTACAGTACAATACAACAACAATGCGTCTTAATGGCACGTTCATTTCAACGTCACTCACACACCTCCACGCTGCAGTTACGTCGCACCATTGTCAAACTCGGCGTACAGCAAAGGGGAAAAAAAAACAAACCAAACAAAAACATTTCACATTTCACCCTCGCCATGTATGATGTGCAAAAAACAAACCCGCAAACGGCCGTCGTTACGGTGACACAAACGTCGCCGATCGCACTGTCCCCCCTCGCAGACAGGTAACACACACACACACACACACACACACACACACACACACACCAACACCAACACCAATGGGTCAAAAACCACTCCAACGAGGCGTGCCACCATTCCACGCCACGGCGACCAACCTCGTGGCCGTACCCCGCAACACGCTTTGACGCGCCCCCCCCACCCACAATCAAAATGCACACATACATCACAGCCGTCCACACAAACAACAACAACAACAACAATTCCGCCCTTCCCGCAAAAGGCAAGTTGGTGGCCCTGAAAAGGGCCGTTTTGCCGCTCTCGCAACGGAGGAGCCTTCTCCATCCTTCCTTCCTTCCATTCCAGAGCCACCTCCTTACTTGGAGCTCGTGTACTTGGTCACCGCCTTCGTGCCCTCGCTCACGGCGTGCTTGGCCAGCTCGCCAGGCAGCAACAGCCGCACAGCGGTCTGGATCTCGCGGGACGTGATGGTCGAGCGCTTGTTGTAGTGCGCCAGGCGAGACGCCTCGGCCGCAATGCGCTCGAAAATGTCGTTCACGAAGCTGTTCATGATGCTCATCGCCTTCGACGAGATGCCCGTGTCAGGGTGCACCTGCTTCAGCACCTTGTAGATGTAGATGGCATAGCTCTCCTTCCTCTTGCGCTTCTTCTTCTTGTCGCCCTTCGAAATGTTCTTCTGCGCCTTGCCAGCCTTCTTGGCGGCCTTCCCGCTAGTCTTGGGCGGCATCTCGAACCAACGTACGGCAGCAGCAACACCAGTAGCAAGCGCTCCGCTCTAGTCAGCGTCTCCCCACACAGTGGCACCCGCCGCCAGCCGCCGCCGCACCTTTACCAGCTCGCCCTGTTGCGGCCGCCGACCAATGGGGCGCGCGCGCAACCGGCCGCCGCACCCGAGCCCATAAAGCACCCCCACCCCGGCTGCGCCGGCACGCACTCCGCTGCTCGACTCGCTGCCGCTCGCACCGGTCGTTTTCGTTTCCGTTTCGTGTGCACCGTCGCTAGCCCATCGCCATGTCCGGACGCGGAAAGGGAGGCAAAGTCAAGGGCAAGTCAAAGTCCCGCTCAAGCAGGGCTGGGCTCCAGTTCCCGGTCGGCAGAATCCACCGCCTCCTGCGCAAGGGAAACTACGCAGAGCGCGTCGGCGCCGGGGCGCCCGTCTACCTCGCCGCCGTCATGGAGTACCTCGCGGCTGAGGTGCTCGAGCTGGCCGGAAACGCGGCCCGCGACAACAAGAAGACGCGCATCATCCCGCGCCACCTGCAGCTTGCCATCCGCAACGACGAGGAGCTCAACAAGCTCCTGTCGGGCGTCACCATCGCACAGGGTGGTGTCCTGCCCAACATCCAGGCCGTCCTGCTGCCAAAGAAGACCGAGAAGAAGGCCTAAAGGAGGCCAGGCAATCGCAGCGCCGCGTGCTCCCCTGCACGCAACGCGCTTTGCCGGCTCGGCTCGGCCCACAACAATCGGCCCTTTTCAGGGCCACCACACAAACCTACGTCCAAAGCAAAATTTCAGTCGTCCTCGCCGCACCTTGTTTTGTTTTAACTTTGCACTGTCACAGCACAGCCGCCGCCGGCGCACGTCCGCCATCTTGTCGTCCACACAGCCCGTGTGGCCCAACACACACACACACACACACACACACACATTTTGCACGGTCGCAGTCGCCTTCCAAACCGACAACGGCAGCAATAATGACCATTGTTAAAGGGAGGCGTGTCGACACACCGCCCTCCACTCCCGCGCGCAACGGCCGTCGACACGAACGAAACAGCTGATCCGGCCGCCTATGCCCACACGCCTTGCCTCGGAAACCCCAACGCCGCCGCAAACAAACACACAGAGCCAAACCACGCAAGCAAATAATCACCGCCTCTCGCACAACAACACACAGCCCGCCATCTCCGTCGCGATCGATACAAAGACACACAATAACAAACACACAAACGAAGCAGCTCCACACACAGCCAGCCACATGACACGTTTCCTTTCCTTCTCCCCTCCCAGTCACATCACGTCGCTCAAACGGAAAGAAAGAAAGAAAGAAAGAAACAACACAGCGCACACACGCAGCAACAACACAGACTCTTTCGCACTTTTCAACTTCCGAACAGTGTGGTGGCCCTGAAAAGGGCCGTTTTCTAGTCTCTCCCACCCACAAGCACGGCCGCGGGAAGGCCAGCGCCCGCTGCGACGCAGCCTAACCGCCGAAACCGTACAGGGTGCGCCCCTGCCTCTTCAGGGCGTACACCACGTCCATGGCCGTCACAGTCTTGCGCTTGGCGTGCTCAGTGTACGTCACCGCGTCGCGGATCACGTTCTCCAGGAACACCTTCAGCACCCCGCGGGTCTCCTCGTAGATCAGACCAGAGATGCGCTTCACGCCGCCCCTGCGAGCCAGGCGGCGGATGGCGGGCTTCGTGATGCCCTGGATGTTGTCGCGCAACACCTTGCGGTGCCGCTTGGCGCCACCCTTGCCGAGCCCCTTTCCTCCCTTGCCGCGGCCTGTCATCCTTCCTTCCTCGGGCAAAGCAAAACGTGCACAAACAGCAGCTGCAGCGGCTGGCGAGTCGGCTACGGTCTGCGCCCAGCGCGCCCGCCGCCCCCCTATATAGACTCTGGCCCGCCCTCCCCCCACCACGCGCAACCGAGGGCATATAAGCGCAGCACGGAGGCGCGCGGGCCCGTTGTCAAGGCAGCACCGGACGCCGCGCCGCACCTAACCTCCACGCACGCCGCTCCGCTACCGCTACCGCTACCGCCATGGCCCGCACAAAGCAAACGGCCCGCAAGTCCACCGGCGGAAAGGCGCCGCGCAAACAGCTCGCCACCAAGGCGGCGAGGAAGAGCGCGCCCGCCACCGGAGGCGTCAAGAAGCCCCACCGCTACAGGCCGGGCACCGTCGCCCTGCGAGAAATCAGGCGCTACCAGAAGAGCACAGAGCTGCTCATCCGCAAGCTGCCATTCCAGCGCCTAGTGCGCGAGATCGCCCAGGACTTCAAGACCGACCTGCGCTTCCAGAGCTCCGCAGTCATGGCCCTGCAGGAGGCCAGCGAGGCCTACCTCGTCGGCCTCTTCGAAGACACCAACCTGTGCGCAATCCACGCCAAGCGCGTCACCATCATGCCCAAGGACATCCAGCTCGCGCGCCGCATCCGCGGCGAGCGCGCCTAAACCGCGCCGCGGCACCGCACCGCACAAACAAAAACGGCCCTTTTCAGGGCCACTAACATCTCTCCGTCGCGAGCAAACTTTGTCGGTCGCCTGCCTCTCGCCCCGCAACCCAAAAACAAAAACCACCACTTCCCGTCCGTCCGCCACACCCGCTCACTCTGCCTGCCTGCTAGCAGCGCGCAACAATCACACATCATCCCTCCCCGGCGCTCAAAGCGCACAATACCCAACGGCCGACGTCACACCGCACGGGTGGCTGGCTGGCCGGCCGCCGCTTTCGTTTCGAAAACAAAAAAACCCGCACTCCACTCCGACGGCCAACGGCCAGGCAGGCGCGCTCGCTCGCTCTACACGCCACCGAAATCCCCGCCGACTCCTTCCGCATCTCAACGTGCCCCCCGTTGCAAAACATAACACACACAAAGGAACAAAACAAAGACCAGACACGACTAGACAAGACAGACATCCGAGAAGAACGAACGCAGGCAAGCCAACCAACGTATTCAAACAAAACAACGTGACAGAAAACCAACCGTCGGCCGCCGCCACAAACACGGCGACAATCAACCACGACAACAACAACAACACCGCTTACCGCTACCGCCGCCCACACCCGCCACCGACCCCCGCAATCCAACCACCACGGCACGCAAACAGCATCCCCACGGGCATACAGAAACGCCAGACAGACACCCACACCAAACGCAACACGACAATCAAAACCTTCCCCGACGTGCTTTGATGGCCCTGAGAAGGGCCGTTTTGGGCCGCGCGTCTCTTGCGCGCCACTAGACGACGACGGGGGGTGGGGACGACGGAGTCAAGCGCCAAACCCTTCCTTTCCCATCTCTTTCTCCTCTACTCTACTTCTTCTTCTTGGGCGAAGCCTTCGCCTTAGACGGCGTCGTCGCCTTCTTCGGGCGCGGCGCCTTCGGCTTCTTCGTCGGAACCTTGGCGGCCTTCTTCGCCTTCGACGGCGACTTGGCCTTGGCCGGCTTGGCCGCAGCCGCCTTCTTCGCACCCGCGGGAGCGGCCGACGCCGCAGACGCCTTCTTGGCGGCGCCCGCCTTCCGACCGGTCGCCGCCTTCACGCCACCAGCCTTCTTTGCGCCGGCCGCACGGGCGCCCTTCTTCTCCTTGCTGGCCGGAGCGGCGCGCTTCTTCTTGGCACCGCCAGCACGAGCCTTGCCGCCCTCGGCCGCCCCCCCGCCGCCGGCGCCGGCAAGCTTGAACGAGCCGGACGCGCCCTTCCCCTTCGTCTGCACCAGCTCGCCCGCCACGACGGCCGACTTGAGGTACTTCTTGATAAACGGCGCCAGCTTCTCCGCGTCCAGCTTGTAGTGCGCGGCAATGTACTTCTTGATCGCCTGCAGCGACGACCCGCCGCGCTCCTTCAGACTCTTGATGGCGGCCGTCACCATCTCAGAGGTGCGCGGGTGCGCAGGCTTGGCGCGCGGCTTCTTCGCAGACGACGCAGACTTGGCCTTCTTCGTAGTGCCGGTGGCGGCGGGTGCCGCAGCAGTCTCGTTCGTAGCCGCCTGATCTGCCATTTCGACGACGCGCGTAACACACAGCGAGAGCGAGCGGGACGGCAGGCAGGCACGCAAGCACAGCACAGCAGCAGAGCAGAGCAGAGAATCACAAGGCCCAGCCAGTGTCGCGGGCGGGCGCGGACGGCCGAGAGAGCGGCCGCCACTCTGCGCGCCGCCGCGCCGCGCCTCCCGCGCTTGCTACCGCCCAACGTCCGACAGCCTGTGCGGAGCAGCCCCAAACCTGCGCCACAACCGCCCGCGCCTTTCAAACCACCGAGGATGGGGCTACACACAGCCACACCACAGTCGCCAACCAGTCGCCACGGCAGCGCCGCAAACCACGGCCAAACTGCAGCTACCGCGCGCTACAGCCTGGGTCGGCCCGCCGAGAATCGCCGCCCCCGCCCAAATGCCGCCCCCACAGCCCCAGCCGACGACCCGCCACAATGGCCAAACCTTCGGCAAAACTCCCACACCGTCGCCGCGGCAGCCCGGCCAGCGCGGCCGGCGCCACAGCCACACAAGCCGAGGCGTGCGGCGATGACGGCCGTGCAAACGCGCCTCCGCCGCCCCATCGCCTTCCGTCGCCCTCCCGCCGTTTCCCGATCGGCCCGCAGCCGTCGGGCCACATCGCGCGCCGTCCTCCTCCTCTCGCCCGCCAACATTCACAGCCGTTTCTCAACAATTGCCCGCCGCAAACGGACGCCGCCTGCGCAACAGGCGCCGCCGCCCCTCGCCGCTTCCGACCCACAACCCCTCGACCGAGGCAAACCGCAATCCGAATCTACAGACCAACCCAATCTGCCGTCAAGCACACACGACAGCCGACCTTACACGTTACGCGTTACACATTACGTTTACACGTCTACGTTAGGTTAGGTTAGGTGGACGTGGGTTAGGTTAAGCGTCAAACTTAGGTTAAGCATTCACACACGTCAGGCGTCAGAGGTTAGGTTAGGTTAGGTTACACGTTAGGTTAGGTTAAGGGGACTTGGGTTAGGTTAAGCGTCAAACTTAGGTTAAGCATTCAAACACGTCAGGCGTCAGAGGTTAGGTTAGGTTAGGTTAGGTTAGGTTACACGTTAGGTTAGGTTAAGGGGTCAGTGCTAGGTTAAGAAGCGTTCAAACGTGAGGCGTGAGCCGGACAGCTTACCTTACGTAGACGTTAGGGGCTCACAGGCTGAGCTCACCTCGCCACACCACAGGTTAGGTTCGGTTCGCTCGGCTCAGCGTAAAGCGCCGAGGTCAGGGTTACGTTCGTTCACCTTCGGGCGCCACACTTTCGGTTGAAAGGTCGCGACGGGACGACGTCGGCAGGCACGCCGCAAACGAACAAAAACGTACAGACGACGTCGGAAACCGCCGACAGACGGGGGAGCAGCACGACCACGACCAGACACCGAGCGCGAACGAGACACACGCGAACCACCCCCACCGGCCAAAGGGCACCACACAACAACCCAGAGCACCACGTGTCGACACCAGAGCAACCCGCCGCTCACGCGACAGACATGGCTGGCACCGAAGGGCAACCGCCCGCAACTGCGCTTTCCGCGCCGGCCCGGATGCACGTCGTGCTACAACAACACCACTACCGTACACAGCCGCTGTTCACAACATCACTATCAATGGCGCGCCCGCGGCTCGCCGCCGTCGCAGTCGCAGCCCCAACGCCAGCACTTTTGCACCACCATTCACACGCACCGCAACACAGCTCGCCGACACAGCCGAACAAAACAAACACCACACAACAACAACAGCAACAACGCCGCCGCCTCTACTTGTGCTGGCGACCCACCCCGCCGATGGCGCACCTTTCGCCAGCCGGCAATCGACACACACGCACGCACCCACCCACCGGGGCCCAGTGCAAAAAAAAAAACACACAAAAACAAAAAAACAAAACAACACAAACGACACGGGAAGCGCACACCGCCACTTCGCGCGCACGCCACCAACCAGTCGTCGTCTCAAAATAACAAACACAAACAAAATAAACTAACAACTAGGGCAACACAAAACAAAAACGCCTCGCACGAACCGCCCACAAAAAGGACAAGCACACGCACAGCCTCTGCTGACGACCACGACGCAGCGGCACGCTGCTCCTGTCCCGCGCCCCGCGCCCCGCGCCCCACTCCATTCACAACTCACGCGACACCGTCAACGACGGGCTCGCTTCCCGCAACCTACCACCTTTCCGCCACGACGCACAGCCCCAGCCCCACCCGACGACTGCACTTTCACCACCGCCTCCCCCTTCCCCCCCAAAACACACACACACACACACACACACACACACACACACACACAGCCAGCCAAAAACGCACTCGCGACCCACACATGCACGTGCATCGGCACACGCCAACCAGTCAACGTCGACAACCACACGCAAGGCTCGAAACGAAAACGACACCGGCGTCCTTCCACGTTGCCATCAAGCTACGCGACACAAGACACAAGGAACCAACACAACAGCCGGCCCCACTAATTCCCACTCTCACGCCGCAAAAAGCACACCGAAACCGCCAAACACGCACGCACATTCCCCTTCGCACTGACACCACCGACCGGCTCGCTACCACACACCTCTCGGCAGCCGTTTCACGCCAATTCGCCACACAGTCGACAAGCGCCCGCCCTGTACGGCACACGCAACGACGCAGCGCAGCAAAGGGCGCCCGCAACACATACCTCTCCGCCGCCCGACGCGCCAACCGCCACACCACACCGCCAGCCACTCGCAAGCAAATTGTGCACTGCCACCAGCCAGACGTCCAACACGCCGCGCCGCCTCCGGCCACCCGCCAGGGGGCGCTCACGTCCGCGACAACAGCGCGGCCCGCCGGGCCGGGCCGAACCGAACCGAGCCGCCGCTGCTCTGCACTCGGCACGGCCACACCCTGCTGCAGACCGGGCTCGTCCCTCTGTACGCGTCTGCCTGCGCATCAACACAACACGACCTTTTTTTTTTTTTTTTCTCTCTACCGCCATCCCTTCTTCTCGCGTTTTACTCGTTGTTGCAGCAGCGGCGCACACCTACACATCCACAGCCCCAGCCGAGCCGGCCTCACCTCAGGGCCCGCCGCCAGCGTCTCCTCCTCGGGCACAGGTGCGGTGCTGTGGCCGCCCATCCAACCGCATTGCTGGCCGTCCAGCCACCAGGCGTTCCCACTGCCGCGAGCCACGCCGCGCACCGACCCTGCTGCAGAAAACGAAGCATAGCCAGAGACCGACCGATACACAAAGCAAGCCGTCGCCTCGCCTCTTGTCCTTCCTGCCTTCCTTCCGCCCCCGCCCTTCTCACACCACCGCCTCTCCACTTTCGCCCCCCCCTCCTTTTTTTTTTGTTTTCTTCTTTCTTTCTTTCTTTCTTTCTTTCTTTCTTTGGCCCTCTCTCCTTCCCGCCATGGCGGTTACGGCACCGCCTGCAGCGGCAGATTTTTTTGCGCCCACACGCCTACTCCTACCACCATTAACCTTGCCCTGCCCTGCCCTGCCCTGCCCATCAACGTCGCAGTCGAACCGACGCTCGCCAACACACTGCCCACGTTCCTTTCTCTTTTCGGCCTACGCCCATTACGCGCCGCCGCCACAGCACCTTCCCTTCCCACAACACACCGACGTCATCACACGCACCCAAAACAGGGGCCACGACCGTGTTCCTCGCCCACTCCCATCCCGCACGGTACGCACATTCCCAACTACTACCGCGCACCCTCCCTTTCCAATCTGTGTGTCTCTGTGTCTGTGTCCTGTCCGCGCGTGACGCCTCTCAACATCCGCCGTCCCCCGTCCCGTTTTCGCCCCCATGCCGTCGTCGCGCCGCCTCCGCCCCTGTCCGCCCCGCACCACACCATACACCGCTGCTTGTCCCGGCCGTTGCCACCAAAGGCGCCGACCGCAAACGCGCCACGCCGCAGCCCCCGTGCGTCTCGCGCTCGCTTGCATCTCCGTGCCGACGCTGCCTCTCTTCCCGCTCGCACTCGACCTCGACAACACAGTCTTTGGCTCCGCCACTGCGTGTTCCGGTGGTACGCACGCTGCAACACGTATGTATTCATTACCAGAGCGATGGCGAGGCATGACAGCATCTCTGTCTGACCAGAGAGTTCTTTATCGCTGCTAGTCGGCGCTTGGACCGCGCCAGACGACAGTAGTGGCACGCACCGGGTCGCCAGGAACAGTTGTTATATATATATATTGTAGCGCGAGTCGGGAGAGGTAGTAGTCGGTCGACAGTAGTAGCGGGTGGACGGTTGTACTGAGCGGGCGTCGGCGGCGTGCTCTGCTCGTCTCGCGACTCTGGTCACGGTTCGGGACGATGTATAGTCTATTGTGTTATAATCAAAAGGTGGTGTGACGCTGCATTGCGCAAATCTGATAACGTATGTTCATTGTACTTATTTTGTTCAACAACAAAAGCCCCACTATTACTTTTTTTCTAAAGTAACTTTTGTCTCTTAACGAAAAACATTCACTTTTTAAAGACTACTTCCTATGGCATTTCCCTCCAAGGAGTGCAATTAATTACCAGCCAGCACTCATTCATTGCACACAGCTGTGTAAGGGGTATCTACAATTGGGGAGCGGATATAAATGCAATTTTTTTGTTTTTTTTGTTTTTTTTTTGTGTGTGTGTGTGTGTGTGTGTGTGTGTGTGTGTGTGTGTTGTAACCTCCCAGCAAAATTTAAAATAATGGACAATGTTATTTACGGATGCTAATGGACATTGCGCTAATTGTAACCTCGCCCACAATGAGAGGTATTGAAAATGGCAACAAAAATGTGCAATTCGCAATCTGACTCAAATATAAAGTCTTCACACAACATTTAAAAACGTCCGTTCAGTGACAAGAAACTTCAATTAAACCGAAATATCGGTCTTTGGCCCTGGGCAAAACAATCAGAATTAAAGTCTTACCTCCGAATAAATGGATGTCACATTTCTGCTCTGGTTGTTGCGCAGCGCTTGGAGGAACTGCATTGCAAATAATAATATTCTCTTTTTTTGTGATTTTAGTGGCATTTTTCTTCAAAGAAGTGGAATGAAATGTGAAGTGCAACGAACTCTTTAGTTCAATAAACAATTAAATGTTTGAAAAATGCTTTTGAAATAAAAATTATTATTGGGGAACTTGTTGGAGAATAATTACAATTTTTCATTATCTAATGATTATATTAATTAACAGTATACCTTATTCACCATCTTGACCAGTGTTGCCGACCGCCTACATCACACAACCGCACTCGGCTGCTACTACTGACCGACCGCTCTGCATGACGACTATTAGCGTACTGCACGCGACGACTACTGACAGAGTACAGCCCTCAACTACACAGAGCTACGGACTCGCAACGACTACTGACTGACTGACTGACTGACTGAGAACCGCTCGCAACACTCGCGCAGTCCAGCGCAAACTCTCTGGTCACAGATGCTACAATGTCTCGCCATCGCTACTATGTTACATACGTGTTTCAGTGTCTTTTTCATTGGGGTAACGATCTTTGGCTCTTTTGATTCTGAATACAGGGCCAAAGGTCAACGCTGCTGCCCTTATACAATTTATCAGGTTTCATTATGTCTGTTGCAATGTTACATACGGTTCACTCTTTCATTAATATTATCGTTGGGTTTGTTTTGTAGGGACGTTAACATTCTGGCACATTTTTATTATCATCGGACTCTCTGCTATTTGTGCAGGGAGGTTATACCTGGGTCCATTTCCATTTCCATTTACATTTTAATATTGATAGACTTTTTGTTTTCTTGTTGTTTGTCCTTCTTTTTTTTTTGTTGTTTTTTTTTTGTTTTGTTTTTCCCGCTCTCACCACCACCGCCGCATCACGCCTTCCGTTTTCTTGGTTTCTTTTCTGTTCTTCAACTGCTTCAACATCACCGCGCCCCATTTCCACACCACAGGCGCACAAGCACACCCGTACGGTACTCTCCTCGCCCCCACGCCACCAACAACACAGCGACCACGCGGCTTTCAGGCATGGCACGGCACGGCACGGCACGGCACCGGCGAAATGCGCCGCCCCCGCCCCTCCGCGCATCCGTCCGTCTCGCCACGTTCACTGACAGCCGCGTCTGCGGCTACACCACGACAACCACAACACAACACCGCTCCCCTCCCTGGCAACTCACATTGTTTTTCTCCTCCTCTTTTGCACAAACCACAACGCCGAGCACAGGCGCAAGCCACCCACACCGCGCCCCTCCCCGTCCCGTCTTTGGCCGCCGCTCCTCGTTTCCTCGTTTGCCCCCTCCCATCTCCCGAAATGCCATGCCAGCAGCGTTACGCATGCCCCTCCCCTGTCCACACAACACTACCGCCTAACGAACAGCCTTCCGGGCCACATGCAGGGCACGCCCACCTCCAAACACTGCCAATTCACGGACGCACGCACACACACACACACACACACACACACACACACACACACACACACACACACACACTCACTTTCTCGACACCTTTCTGTACGGAGGGTGCGTCATCTCGACCGTGACAGAGTGACGGCAACTATCGACGATCCATTTCCCCCCACTGGTAAAACATGTCCACTAACACCTACATACATCATTCAAGTACACAGACAATAGCATACACACAATGGGAGGGCACACGAACATGGACGGCACGGCACTGTCATACACTCTTCCTCAGAACCATATCAACAAACGTTACGTACATCCGGGAAAGCGAAAGCGAAAGCGAAAGCAAAAGCAAAGGCAAAGCCCAATGCAGCCGTCAAAGGTAACGTTCACCACGGCAGACACTTGCAGCCGCGCCGCCGTTAAACGCATTTCAGTGCGGCTCCAATACGCCTCCGACACGGGAACGTTCCGTTGCTCTACGAATGCGTTTCTCCCCTTTTTCCCTTCCTCTCTCTTTTGCCCCCCCTCCTTGCACTCTTGCCTCATTCCTCACGTTCTGCCCAGACATTCGACCGATCAAAGTCAACCTTTCGTTACCGTTCTCAGCGCGACGGTGTACAACAGTATGACGGGTGTGCCCACGACTTCGGTTCAGTTGCGTGACGCCGGTCTATCGCGCCGATCGACAGTTACTCAGGGGGCGACGGATCGGACCACGTCACCGACACACAAAACACTTTCAAACAAACAAATACATACCGGATGGACACAGACAAACACGTGTACAGACATTCGCCAAACAAACGACCGCCGCCGCCGCCGCCGCCGCCGCCGCCGCCGCCGCCGCCGTCGCGCTTACTGTACTGCACTGGACACGCGTGCATCTTGAATGACGACATCGGTGTGCGTGCGTCGTACGCAATCAGTCAGACACGGCTATCAAACATCAGAGTCGAATGGTACATCATCGTGCGTGTCGCCGTACACGTACAGTACAATACAACAACAATGCGTCTTAATGGCACGTTCATTTCAACGTCACTCACACACCTCCACGCTGCAGTTACGTCGCACCATTGTCAAACTCGGCGTACAGCAAAGGGGAAAAAAAAACAAACCAAACAAAAACATTTCACATTTCACCCTCGCCATGTATGATGTGCAAAAAACAAACCCGCAAACGGCCGTCGTTACGGTGACACAAACGTCGCCGATCGCACTGTCCCCCCTCGCAGACAGGTAACACACACACACACACACACACACACACACACACACACACACACACCAACACCAACACCAATGGGTCAAAAACCACTCCAACGAGGCGTGCCACCATTCCACGCCACGGCGACCAACCTCGTGGCCGTACCCCGCAACACGCTTTGACGCGCCCCCCCCACCCACAATCAAAATGCACACATACATCACAGCCGTCCACACAAACAACAACAACAACAACAATTCCGCCCTTCCCGCAAAAGGCAAGTTGGTGGCCCTGAAAAGGGCCGTTTTGCCGCTCTCGCAACGGAGGAGCCTTCTCCATCCTTCCTTCCTTCCATTCCAGAGCCACCTCCTTACTTGGAGCTCGTGTACTTGGTCACCGCCTTCGTGCCCTCGCTCACGGCGTGCTTGGCCAGCTCGCCAGGCAGCAACAGCCGCACAGCGGTCTGGATCTCGCGGGACGTGATGGTCGAGCGCTTGTTGTAGTGCGCCAGGCGAGACGCCTCGGCCGCAATGCGCTCGAAAATGTCGTTCACGAAGCTGTTCATGATGCTCATCGCCTTCGACGAGATGCCCGTGTCAGGGTGCACCTGCTTCAGCACCTTGTAGATGTAGATGGCATAGCTCTCCTTCCTCTTGCGCTTCTTCTTCTTGTCGCCCTTCGAAATGTTCTTCTGCGCCTTGCCAGCCTTCTTGGCGGCCTTCCCGCTAGTCTTGGGCGGCATCTCGAACCAACGTACGGCAGCAGCAACACCAGTAGCAAGCGCTCCGCTCTAGTCAGCGTCTCCCCACACAGTGGCACCCGCCGCCAGCCGCCGCCGCACCTTTACCAGCTCGCCCTGTTGCGGCCGCCGACCAATGGGGCGCGCGCGCAACCGGCCGCCGCACCCGAGCCCATAAAGCACCCCCACCCCGGCTGCGCCGGCACGCACTCCGCTGCTCGACTCGCTGCCGCTCGCACCGGTCGTTTTCGTTTCCGTTTCGTGTGCACCGTCGCTAGCCCATCGCCATGTCCGGACGCGGAAAGGGAGGCAAAGTCAAGGGCAAGTCAAAGTCCCGCTCAAGCAGGGCTGGGCTCCAGTTCCCGGTCGGCAGAATCCACCGCCTCCTGCGCAAGGGAAACTACGCAGAGCGCGTCGGCGCCGGGGCGCCCGTCTACCTCGCCGCCGTCATGGAGTACCTCGCGGCTGAGGTGCTCGAGCTGGCCGGAAACGCGGCCCGCGACAACAAGAAGACGCGCATCATCCCGCGCCACCTGCAGCTTGCCATCCGCAACGACGAGGAGCTCAACAAGCTCCTGTCGGGCGTCACCATCGCACAGGGTGGTGTCCTGCCCAACATCCAGGCCGTCCTGCTGCCAAAGAAGACCGAGAAGAAGGCCTAAAGGAGGCCAGGCAATCGCAGCGCCGCGTGCTCCCCTGCACGCAACGCGCTTTGCCGGCTCGGCTCGGCCCACAACAATCGGCCCTTTTCAGGGCCACCACACAAACCTACGTCCAAAGCAAAATTTCAGTCGTCCTCGCCGCACCTTGTTTTGTTTTAACTTTGCACTGTCACAGCACAGCCGCCGCCGGCGCACGTCCGCCATCTTGTCGTCCACACAGCCCGTGTGGCCCAACACACACACACACACACACACACACATTTTGCACGGTCGCAGTCGCCTTCCAAACCGACAACGGCAGCAATAATGACCATTGTTAAAGGGAGGCGTGTCGACACACCGCCCTCCACTCCCGCGCGCAACGGCCGTCGACACGAACGAAACAGCTGATCCGGCCGCCTATGCCCACACGCCTTGCCTCGGAAACCCCAACGCCGCCGCAAACAAACACACAGAGCCAAACCACGCAAGCAAATAATCACCGCCTCTCGCACAACAACACACAGCCCGCCATCTCCGTCGCGATCGATACAAAGACACACAATAACAAACACACAAACGAAGCAGCTCCACACACAGCCAGCCACATGACACGTTTCCTTTCCTTCTCCCCTCCCAGTCACATCACGTCGCTCAAACGGAAAGAAAGAAAGAAAGAAAGAAACAACACAGCGCACACACGCAGCAACAACACAGACTCTTTCGCACTTTTCAACTTCCGAACAGTGTGGTGGCCCTGAAAAGGGCCGTTTTCTAGTCTCTCCCACCCACAAGCACGGCCGCGGGAAGGCCAGCGCCCGCTGCGACGCAGCCTAACCGCCGAAACCGTACAGGGTGCGCCCCTGCCTCTTCAGGGCGTACACCACGTCCATGGCCGTCACAGTCTTGCGCTTGGCGTGCTCAGTGTACGTCACCGCGTCGCGGATCACGTTCTCCAGGAACACCTTCAGCACCCCGCGGGTCTCCTCGTAGATCAGACCAGAGATGCGCTTCACGCCGCCCCTGCGAGCCAGGCGGCGGATGGCGGGCTTCGTGATGCCCTGGATGTTGTCGCGCAACACCTTGCGGTGCCGCTTGGCGCCACCCTTGCCGAGCCCCTTTCCTCCCTTGCCGCGGCCTGTCATCCTTCCTTCCTCGGGCAAAGCAAAACGTGCACAAACAGCAGCTGCAGCGGCTGGCGAGTCGGCTACGGTCTGCGCCCAGCGCGCCCGCCGCCCCCCTATATAGACTCTGGCCCGCCCTCCCCCCACCACGCGCAACCGAGGGCATATAAGCGCAGCACGGAGGCGCGCCGGGCCCGTTGTCAAGGCAGCACCGGACGCCGGCGCCGCACCTAACCTCCACGCACGCCGCTCCGCTACCGCTACCGCTACCGCCATGGCCCGCACAAAGCAAACGGCCCGCAAGTCCACCGGCGGAAAGGCGCCGCGCAAACAGCTCGCCACCAAGGCGGCGAGGAAGAGCGCGCCCGCCACCGGAGGCGTCAAGAAGCCCCACCGCTACAGGCCGGGCACCGTCGCCCTGCGAGAAATCAGGCGCTACCAGAAGAGCACAGAGCTGCTCATCCGCAAGCTGCCATTCCAGCGCCTAGTGCGCGAGATCGCCCAGGACTTCAAGACCGACCTGCGCTTCCAGAGCTCCGCAGTCATGGCCCTGCAGGAGGCCAGCGAGGCCTACCTCGTCGGCCTCTCGAAGACACCAACCTGTGCGCAATCCACGCCAAGCGCGTCACCATCATGCCCAAGGACATCCAGCTCGCGCGCCGCATCCGCGGCGAGCGCGCCTAAACCGCGCCGCGGCACCGCACCGCACAAACAAAAACGGCCCTTTTCAGGGCCACTAACATCTCTCCGTCGCGAGCAAACTTTGTCGGTCGCCTGCCTCTCGCCCCGCAACCCAAAAACAAAACCACCACTTCCCGTCCGTCCGCCACACCCCGCTCACTCTGCCTGCCTGCTAGCAGCGCGCAACAATCACACATCATCCCTCCCCGGCGCTCAAAGCGCACAATACCCAACGGCCGACGTCACACCGCACGGGTGGCTGGCTGGCCGGCCGCCGCTTTCGTTTCGAAAACAAAAAAACCCGCACTCCACTCCGACGGCCAACGGCCAGGCAGGCGCGCTCGCTCGCTCTACACGCCACCGAAATCCCCGCCGACTCCTTCCGCATCTCAACGTGCCCCCGTTGCAAAACATAACACACACAAAGGAACAAAACAAAGACCAGACACGACTAGACAAGACAGACATCCGAGAAGAACGAACGCAGGCAAGCCAACCAACGTATTCAAACAAAACAACGTGACAGAAAACCAACCGTCGGCCGCCGCCACAAACACGGCGACAATCAACCACGACAACAACAACAACACCGCTTACCGCTACCGCCGCCCACACCCGCCACCGACCCCCGCAATCCAACCACCACGGCACGCAAACAGCATCCCCACGGGCATACAGAAACGCCAGACAGACACCCACACCAAACGCAACACGACAATCAAAACCTTCCCCGACGTGCTTTGATGGCCCTGAGAAGGGCCGTTTTGGGCCGCGCGTCTCTTGCGCGCCACTAGACGACGACGGGGGGTGGGGACGACGGAGTCAAGCGCCAAACCCTTCCTTTCCCATCTCTTTCTCCTCTACTCTACTTCTTCTTCTTGGGCGAAGCCTTCGCCTTAGACGGCGTCGTCGCCTTCTTCGGGCGCGGCGCCTTCGGCTTCTTCGTCGGAACCTTGGCGGCCTTCTTCGCCTTCGACGGCGACTTGGCCTTGGCCGGCTTGGCCCGCAGCCGCCTTCTTCGCACCCGCGGGAGCGGCCGACGCCGCAGACGCCTTCTTGGCGGCGCCCGCCTTCCGACCGGTCGCCGCCTTCACGCCACCAGCCTTCTTTGCGCCGGCCGCACGGGCGCCCTTCTTCTCCTTGCTGGCCGGAGCGGCGCGCTTCTTCTTGGCACCGCCAGCACGAGCCTTGCCGCCCTCGGCCGCCCCCCCGCCGCCGGCGCCGGCAAGCTTGAACGAGCCGGACGCGCCCTTCCCCTTCGTCTGCACCAGCTCGCCCGCCACGACGGCCGACTTGAGGTACTTCTTGATAAACGGCGCCAGCTTCTCCGCGTCCAGCTTGTAGTGCGCGGCAATGTACTTCTTGATCGCCTGCAGCGACGACCCGCCGCGCTCCTTCAGACTCTTGATGGCGGCCGTCACCATCTCAGAGGTGCGCGGGTGCGCAGGCTTGGCGCGCGGCTTCTTCGCAGACGACGCAGACTTGGCCTTCTTCGTAGTGCCGGTGGCGGCGGGTGCCGCAGCAGTCTCGTTCGTAGCCGCCTGATCTGCCATTTCGACGACGCGCGTAACACACAGCGAGAGCGAGCGGGACGGCAGGCAGGCACGCAAGCACAGCACAGCAGCAGAGCAGAGCAGAGAATCACAAGGCCCAGCCAGTGTCGCGGGCGGGCGCGGACGGCCCGAGAGAGCGGCCGCCACTCTGCGCGCCGCCGCGCCGCGCCTCCCGCGCTTGCTACCGCCCAACGTCCGACAGCCTGTGGCGGAGCAGCCCCAAACCTGCGCCACAACCGCCCGCGCCTTTCAAACCACCGAGGATGGGGCTACACACAGCCACACCACAGTCGCCAACCAGTCGCCACGGCAGCGCCGCAAACCACGGCCAAACTGCAGCTACCGCGCGCTACAGCCTGGGTCGGCCCGCCGAGAATCGCCGCCCCCGCCCAAATGCCGCCCCCACAGCCCCAGCCGACGACCCGCCACAATGGCCAAACCTTCGGCAAAACTCCCACACCGTCGCCGCGGCAGCCCGGCCAGCGCGGCCGGCGCCACAGCCACACAAGCCGAGGCGTGCGGCGATGACGGCCGTGCAAACGCGCCTCCGCCGCCCCATCGCCTTCCGTCGCCCTCCCGCCGTTTCCCGATCGGCCCGCAGCCGTCGGGCCACATCGCGCGCCGTCCTCCTCCTCTCGCCCGCCAACATTCACAGCCGTTTCTCAACAATTGCCCGCCGCAAACGGACGCCGCCTGCGCAACAGCGCCGCCGCCCCTCGCCGCTTCCGACCCACAACCCCTCGACCGAGGCAAACCGCAATCCGAATCTACAGACCAACCCAATCTGCCGTCAAGCACACACGACAGCCGACCTTACACGTTACGCGTTACACATTACGTTTACACGTCTACGTTAGGTTAGGTTAGGTGGACGTGGGTTAGGTTAAGCGTCAAACTTAGGTTAAGCATTCACACACGTCAGGCGTCAGAGGTTAGGTTAGGTTAGGTTACACGTTAGGTTAGGTTAAGGGGACTTGGGTTAGGTTAAGCGTCAAACTTAGGTTAAGCATTCAAACACGTCAGGCGTCAGAGGTTAGGTTAGGTTAGGGTTAGGTAGGTTACACGTTAGGTTAGGTTAAGGGGTCAGTGCTAGGTTAAGAAGCGTTCAAACGTGAGGCGTGAGCCGGACAGCTTACCTTACGTAGACGTTAGGGGCTCACAGGCTGAGCTCACCTCGCCACACCACAGGTTAGGTTCGGTTCGCTCGGCTCAGCGTAAAGCGCCGAGGTCAGGGTTACGTTCGTTCACCTTCGGGCGCCACACTTTCGGTTGAAAGGTCGCGACGGGACGACGTCGGCAGGCACGCCGCAAACGAACAAAAACGTACAGACGACGTCGGAAACCGCCGACAGACGGGGGAGCAGCACGACCACGACCAGACACCGAGCGCGAACGAGACACACGCGAACCACCCCCACCGGCCAAAGGGCACCACACAACAACCCAGAGCACCACGTGTCGACACCAGAGCAACCCGCCGCTCACGCGACAGACATGGCTGGCACCGAAGGGCAACCGCCCGCAACTGCGCTTTCCGCGCCGGCCCGGATGCACGTCGTGCTACAACAACACCACTACCGTACACAGCCGCTGTTCACAACATCACTATCAATGGCGCGCCCGCGGCTCGCCGCCGTCGCAGTCGCAGCCCCAACGCCAGCACTTTTGCACCACCATTCACACGCACCGCAACACAGCTCGCCGACACAGCCGAACAAAACAAACACCACACAACAACAACAGCAACAACGCCGCCGCCTCTACTTGTGCCGGCGACCCACCCCGCCGATGGCGCACCTTTCGCCAGCCGGCAATCGACACACACGCACGCACCCACCCACCGGGGCCCAGTGCAAAAAAAAAAACACACAAAAAACAAAAAAACAAAACAACACAAACGACACGGGAAGCGCACACCGCCACTTCGCGCGCACGCCACCAACCAGTCGTCGTCTCAAAATAACAAACACAAACAAAATAAACTAACCAACTAGGGCAACACAAAACAAAAACGCCTCGCACGAACCGCCCACAAAAAGGACAAGCACACGCACAGCCTCTGCTGACGACCACGACGCAGCGGCACGCTGCTCCTGTCCCGCGCCCCGCGCCCCCGCGCCCCACTCGATTCACAACTCACGCGACACCGTCAACGACGGGCTCGCTTCCCGCAACCTACCACCTTTCCGCCACGACGCACAGCCCCAGCCCCACCCGACGACTGCACTTTCACCACCGCCTCCCCCTTCCCCCCAAAACACACACACACACACAACACACACACACACACACACACAGCCAGCCAAAAACGCACTCCGCGACCCACACATGCACGTGCATCGGCACACGCCAACCAGTCAACGTCGACAACCACACGCAAGGCTCGAAACGAAAACGACACCGGCGTCCTTCCACGTTGCCATCAAGCTACGCGACACAAGACACAAGGAACCAACACAACAGCCGGCCCCACTAATTTCCCACTCTCACGCCGCAAAAAGCACACCGAAACCGCCAAACACGCACGCACATTCCCCTTCGCACTGACACCACCGACCGGCTCGCTACCACACACCTCTCGGCAGCCGTTTCACGCCAATTCGCCACACAGTCGACAAGCGCCCGCCCTGTACGGCACACGCAACGACGCAGCGCAGCAAAGGGCGCCCGCAACACATACCTCTCCGCCGCCCGACGCGCCAACCGCCACACCACACCGCCAGCCACTCGCAAGCAAATTGTGCACTGCCACCAGCCACACGTCCAACACGCCGCGCCGCCTCCGGCCACCCGCCAGGGGGCGCTCACGTCCGCGACAACAGCGCGGCCCGCCGGGCCGGGCCGAACCGAACCGAGCCGCCGCTGCTCTGCACTCGGCACGGCCACACCCTGCTGCAGACCGGGCTCGTCCCTCTGTACGCGTCTGCCTGCGCATCAACACAACACGACCTTTTTTTTTTTTTTTCTCTCTACCGCCATCCCTTCTTCTCGCGTTTTACTCGTTGTTGCAGCAGCGGCGCACACCTACACATCCACAGCCCAGCCGAGCCGGCCTCACCTCAGGGCCCGCCGCCAGCGTCTCCTCCTCGGGCACAGGTGCGGTGCTGTGGCCGCCCATCCAAACCGCATTGCTGGCCGTCCAGCCACCAGGCGTTCCCACTGCCGCGAGCCACGCCGCGCACCGACCCTGCTGCAGAAAACGAAGCATAGCCAGAGACCGACCGATACACAAAGCAAGCCGTCGCCTCGCCTCTTGTCCTTCCTGCCTTCCTTCCGCCCCCGCCCTTCTCACACCACCGCCTCTCCACTTTCGCCCCCCCTCCTTTTTTTTTTTTGTTTTCTTCTTTCTTTCTTTCTTTCTTTCTTTCTTTTCTTTGGCCCTCTCTCCTTCCCGCCATGGCGGTTACGGCACCGCCTGCAGCGGCAGATTTTTTTGCGGCCCACACGCCTACTCCTACCACCATTAACCTTGCCCTGCCCTGCCCTGCCCTGCCCATCAACGTCGCAGTCGAACCGACGCTCGCCAACACACTGCCCACGTTCCTTTCTCTTTTCGGCCTACGCCCATTACGCGCCGCCGCCACAGCACCTTCCCTTCCCACAACACACCGACGTCATCACACGCACCCAAAACAGGGGCCACGACCGTGTTCCTCGCCCACTCCCATCCCGCACGGTACGCACATTCCCAACTACTACCGCGCACCCTCCCTTTTTCCCAATCTGTGTGTCTCTGTGTCTGTGTCCTGTCCGCGCGTGACGCCTCTCAACATCCGCCGTCCCCCGTCCCGTTTTCGCCCCCATGCCGTCGTCGCGCCGCCTCCGCCCCTGTCCGCCCCGCACCACACCATACACCGCTGCTTGTCCCGGCCGTTGCCACCAAAGGCGCCGACCGCAAACGCGCCACGCCGCAGCCCCCGTGCGTCTCGCGCTCGCTTGCATCTCCGTGCCGACGCTGCCTCTCTTCCCGCTCGCACTCGACCTCGACAACACAGTCTTTGGCTCCGCCACTGCGTGTTCCGGTGGTACGCACGCTGCAACACGTATGTATTCATTACCAGAGCGATGGCGAGGCATGACAGCATCTCTGTCTGACCAGAGAGTTCTTTATCGCTGCTAGTCGGCGCTTGGACCGCGCCAGACGACAGTAGTGGCACGCACCGGGTCGCCAGGAACAGTTGTTATATATATATATTGTAGCGCGAGTCGGGAGAGGTAGTAGTCGGTCGACAGTAGTAGCGGGTGGACGGTTGTACTGAGCGGGCGTCGGCGGCGTGCTCTGCTCGTCTCGCGACTCTGGTCACGGTTCGGGACGATGTATAGTCTATTGTGTTATAATCAAAAGGTGGTGTGACGCTGCATTGCGCAAATCTGATAACGTATGTTCATTGTACTTATTTTGTTCAACAACAAAAGCCCCACTATTACTTTTTTCTAAAGTAACTTTTGTCTCTTAA
>NW_026048451.1:0-53624 GCF_023864345.2 Schistocerca serialis cubense | reverse complement strand
TCTTGTATGAACTTGAAAGAACATTCCTTCAAACACTATAAAGCCTGAGTACATACCAATAGAAGAACAACTTGTCCTCTCCTGCTCGCCCCCCCATCCCACCCCCCTCTCGTGGACAACATGCTGCTGGTGGTGTGTCATTTCCACCAAAAGGCCACTTGATGGGCATATAAAAATTGCAGCCTTGTAGTGCGATCACCCTGCTGTGAGAAAACAAAGATTTACTACACTTTGGAAATAAAATGCTACATTCTTGTATGAACTTGAAAGAACATTCCTTCAAACACTATAAAGCCTGAGTACATACCAATAGAAGAACAACTTGTCCTCTCCTGCTCGCCCCCCCATCCCACCTCCCTCTCGTGGACAACATGCTGCTGGTGGTGTGTCATTTCCACCAAAAGGCCACTTGATGGGCATATAAAAATTGCAGCCTTGTAGTGCGATCACCCTGCTGTGAGAAAACAAAGATTTACTACACTTTGGAAATAAAATGCTACATTCTTGTATGAACTTGAAAGAACATTCCTTCAAACACTATAAAGCCTGAGTACATACCAATAGAAGAACAACTTGTCCTCTCCTGCTCGCCCCTCCATCCCACCTCCCTCTCGTGGACAACATGCTGCTGGTGGTGTGTCATTTCCACCAAAAGGCCACTTGATGGGCATATAAAAATTGCAGCCTTGTAGTGCGATCACCCTGCTGTGAGAAAACAAAGATTTACTACACTTTGGAAATAAAATGCTACATTCTTGTATGAACTTGAAAGAACATTCCTTCAAACACTATAAAGCCTGAGTACATACCAATAGAAGAACAACTTGTCCTCTCCTGCTCGCCCCCCCATCCCACCTCCCTCTCGTGGACAACATGCTGCTGGTGGTGTGTCATTTCCACCAAAAGCCCACTTGATGGGCATATAAAAATTGCAGCCTTGTAGTGCGATCACCCTGCTGTGAGAAAACAAAGATTTACTACACTTTGGAAATAAAATGCTACATTCTTGTATGAACTTGAAAGAACATTCCTTCAAACACTATAAAGCCTGAGTACATACCAATAGAAGAACAACTTGTCCTCTCCTGCTCGCCCCCCCATCCCACCTCCCTCTCGTGGACAACATGCTGCTGGTGGTGTGTCATTTCCACCAAAAGGCCACTTGATGGACATATAAAAATTGCAGCCTTGTAGTGCGATCACCCTGCTGTGAGAAAACAAAGATTTACTACACTTTGGAAATAAAATGCTACATTCTTGTATGAACTTGAAAGAACATTCCTTCAAACACTATAAAGCCTGAGTACATTACAATAGAAGAACAACTTGTCCTCTCCTGCTCGCCCCCCCATCCCACCTCCCTCTCGTGGACAACATGCTGCTGGTGGTGTGTCATTTCCACCAAAAGGCCACTTGATGGGCATATAAAAATTGCAGCCTTGTAGTGCGATCACCCTGCTGTGAGAAAACAAAGATTTACTACACTTTGGAAATAAAATGCTACATTCTTATATGAACTTGAAAGAACATTCTTTCAAACACTATAAATTCTGAGTACATACCAATAGAAGAACAACTTGTCGTCTCCTGCTCGCCCCCCCATCCCACCCCCCTCTCGTGGACAACATGCGGCTGGAGGTGTGTCATTTCCACCAAAAGCCCACTTGATGGGCAAATAAAAATTGCAGCCTTGTAGTGCGATCACCCTGCTGTGAGAAAACAAAGATTTACTACACATTGGAAATATAATGCTACATTCTTATATGAACTTGAAAGAACATTCTTGCAAACACTATAAAGCCTGAGTACATACCAATAGAAGAACAACTAGCCCTCTCCAGCTCGTCCCCACATGCCAACCCCCTCTCGTGGACAACATGCTGCTGGAGGTGTGGCATTTCCACCAAGAGCCCACTTGATGGGCAAATAAAAATTGCGGCCTTGTTAGGCGATCATCCTGCTGTGAGAAAACAAAGATTTACTACACTTTGGAAATAAAATGCTACATTCTTATATGAACTTGAAAGAACATTCTTTCAAACACTATAAAGCCTGAGTACATACCAATAGAAGAACAACTTGTCCTCTTCTGCTCGCCCCCCCATCCCACCCCATTCTCGTAGACAACATGCTGCTGGTGGTGTGTCATTTCCACCAAAAGCCCACTTGATGGGCAAATAAAAATTGGAGCCTTGTAGTGCGATCACCCTGCTGTGAGAAAACAAAGTTTAGTACACTTTGGAAATAAAATGCTACATTCTTATATGAACATGAAAGAACATTCTTTCAAACACTATAAATCCTGAGTACATACCAATAGAAGAACAACTCGTCCACTCCTGCTCGCCCTCCCATCCCACCCCCCTCTCGTGGACAACATGCTGCTGGTGTTGTGTCATTTCCACCAAAAGCCCATTTGATGGGCAAATAAAAATTGCAGCCTTGTAGTGCGATCACCCTGCTGTGAGAAAACAAAGATTTACTACACTTTGGAAATAAAATGCTACATTCTTATTTGAACATGAAAGAACATTCTTTCAAACACTAAAAACCCTGAGTACATACCAATAGAAGAACAACTTGTCCTCTCCTGCTCGCCCCCCCATCCCACCCCCCTCTCGTGTACAACATGCTGCTGGTGGTGTGTCATTTCCAACAAATGCCCACTTGATGGGCAAATAAGAATTGCAGCCTTGTAGTGCGATCACCCTGCTGTGTGAAAACAAAGATTTACTACACTTTGGTATTAAATGCTACATTCTTATATGAACTTGAAAGAACATTCTTTCAAACACTATAAATCCTGAGTACATACCAATAGAAGAACAACTTGTCCTCTCCTGCCCGCCCCCCCATCCCACCCCCCTCTCGTGGACAACATGCTGCTGGTGGTGTGTCGTTTCCACCAAGAGCCCACTTGATGGGCAAATATAAATTGCAGCCTTGTAGTGTGATCACCCTGCTATTAGAAAACGAAGATTTACTACACTTTGGAAATAAAATGCTACATTCTCATATGAACTTGAAAGAACATTCTTTCAAAAACTATAAAGCCTGAGTACATACCAATAGAAGAACAACTTGTCCTCTCCTGCTCGCCATCCCATCCCACCCCCCTCAGTGGACAACATGCTGCTAGTCGTGTGTCTTTTCCACCAAAAGCCCACTTGATGGGCAAATAAAAATTGCAGCCTTGTAGTGCGATCACCCTGCTGTGAGAAAACAAAGATTT
Source organism: Schistocerca serialis cubense (assembly GCF_023864345.2). Classification (NCBI taxonomy): domain Eukaryota; kingdom Metazoa; phylum Arthropoda; class Insecta; order Orthoptera; family Acrididae; genus Schistocerca; species Schistocerca serialis. Next base: position 50,392 of record NW_026048451.1, on the reverse strand, counting down.
ACTACACTTTGGAAATAAAATGCTACATTCTTATATGAACTTGAACGAACATCCTTTAAAACACAATAAAGCCTTAGTACATACCAATAGAAGATCAACTTGTCCTCTCCTGCTCGCCTCCCCCATCCCACCCACTTCTCGTGGACAACATGCTGCTGGTAGTGTGTCATTTCCACCAAAAGCCCACTTGATGGGCAAATAAAAATTGCAGCCTTGTAGTGCGATCACCCTGCTGTGAGAAAACAAAGATTTAGTACACTTTGGAAATAAAATGCTACATTCTCATATGAACTTGAAAGAACATTCTTTCAAAAACTATAAAGCCTGAGTACATACCAATAGAAGAACAACTTGTCCTCTCCTGCTCGCCCCCCCATCCCACCCCCCTCTCGTGGACAACATGCTGCTGGTGGTGTGTCATTTCCACCAAAAGCCCACTTGATGGGCAAATAAAAATTGCAGCCTTGTAGTGTGTTCACCGTTCTGTGAGAAAACAAAGATTTACTACACTTTGGAAATAAAATGCTACATTCTTATATGAACTTGAAAGAACATTCTTTCAAACACTATAAAGCCAGAGTACATACCAATAGAAGAACAACTTGTCCTCTTCTGCTCGCCCCCCCATCCCACCCCCTTCTCGTAGACAACATGCTGCTGGTGGTGTGTCATTTCCACCAAAAGCCCACTTGATGGGCAAATAAAAATTGCAGCTTTGTAGTGCGATCACCCTGCTGTGAGAAAACAAAGTTTAGTACACTTTGGAAATAAAATGCTACATTCTTATATGAACTTGAAAGAACATTCTTTCAAACACTATAAAGCCTGAGTACATACCAATAGAAGAACAACTTGTCCTCTCCTGCTCGCCCCCCCAATCCAACACCCTCTCATGGACAACATGTTGCTGGTGGTGTGTCATTTCCACCAAAAGCCCACTTGATGGGCAAGTAAAAATTGCAGCCTTGTGGTGCGATCACCCTGCTGTGAGAAAACAAAGATTTACTACACTTTGGAAATAAAATGCTACATTCTTATATGAACTTGAAAGAACATTCTTTCAAACACCATAAAGCCTGAGTACATACCAATAGAAGAACAACTAGACCTCTCCTGCTCGCCCCCCCATCCCACCCCCCTCTCGTGGACAACATGCTGCTGGTGGTGTGTCATTTCCACCAAAAGCCCACTTGATGGGCAAATAAAAATTGCAGCCTTGTAGTGCGATCACCCTGCTGTGAGAAAACAAAAATTTACTACACTTTGGAAATAAAATGCTACATTCTTATATGAACATGAAAGAACATTCTTTCAAACACTATAAATCCTGAGTACAGACCAATAGAAGAACAACTTGTCCTCTCCTGCTCGCCCCCCCATCCCACCCCCCTCTCATGTACAACATGCTGCTGGTGGTGTGTCATTTCCAACAAATGCCCACTTGATGGGCAAATAAGAATTGCAGCCTTGTGGTGCGATCACCCTGCTGTGAGAAAACAAAGATTTACTACACTTTGGAAATAAAATGCTACATTCTTATATGAACTTGAAAGAACATTCTTTCAAACACTATAAATCCTGAGTACATACCAATAGAAGAACAACTTGTCCTCTATTGCTCGCCCCCCCATCCCAGCCCCCTCTCGTGGACAACATGCTGCTGGTGGTGTGTCGTTTCCACCAAGAGCCCACTTGATGGGCAAATATAAATTGCAGCCTTGTAGTGTGATCACCCTGCTATTAGAAAAAAAAGATTTACTACACTTTGGAAATAAAATGCTACATTCTTATATGAACTTCAAAGAACATTCTTTCAAACACTATAAATCCTGAGTACATACCAATAGAAGAACAACTTGTCCTCTCCTGCTCGCCCCCCCCATCCCACCCCCCTCTCGTGGACAACATGCAGCTGGTGGTGTGTCATTTCCACCAAAAGCCCACTTGGTGGGCAAATAAAAATTGCAGCCTTGTAGTGCGATCACCCTGCTGTGAGAAAACAAAGATTTAGTACACTTTGGAAATAAAATGCTACATTCTCATATGAACTTGAAAGAACATTCTTTCAAAAACTATAAAGCCTGAGTACATACCAATAGAAGAACAACTTGTCCTCTCCTGCTCGCCCCCACATCCCACCCCCCTCCGTGGACAACATGCTGCTAGTGGTGTGTCTTTTCCACCAAAAGCCCACTTGATGGGCAAAAAAAAATTGCAGCCTTGTAGTGCGATCACCCTGCTGTGAGAAAACAAAGATTTACTACACTTTGGAAATAAAATGCTACATTCTTATATGAACTTGAACGAACATCCTTTAAAACACTATAAAGCCTTAGTACATACCAATAGAAGATCAACTTGTCCTCTCCTGCTCGCCTCCCCCATCCCACCCACCTCTCGTGGACAACATGCTGCTGGTGGTGTGTCATTTCCACCAAAAGCCCAGTTGATGGGCAAATAAAAATTGCAGCCTTGTAGTGCGACCACCCTGTTGTGAGAAAACAAAGATTCACTACACTTTGGAAATAAAATGCTACATTCTTATATGAACTTGAAAGAACATTCTTTCAAACACTATAAAGCCTGAGTACATACCAATAGGCGAACAACTTGTCCTCTCCTGCTCGCCTCCCCAACCCTCCCCCCTCTCGTGGACAACATGCTGATGGTGGTGTGTCATTTCCACCAAAAGCCCACTTGATGGGCAAATAAAAATTGCAGCCTTGTAGTGTGATCACCCTGCTGTGAGAAAACAAAGATTTACTACACTTTGGAAATAAAATGCTACATTCCTATATGAACTTGAAAAAACATTCTTTCAAACACTATAAATCCTGAGTACATACCAATAGAAGAACAACTTGTTCTCTCCTGCTCGCCCCCCCATCCCACCCCCCTCTCGTGGACAACATGCTGCTGGTGGTGTGTCATTTCCACCAAAAGCCCACTTGATGGGCAAATTAAAATTGCAGCCTTGAAGTGCGATCACCCTGCTGTGAGAAAACAAAGATTTACTACACTTTGGAAATAAAATGATACATTCTTATATGAACTTGAAAGAACATTCTTTCAAACACTATAAAGCCTGAGTACATACCAATAGAAGAACAACTTGTCCTCTCCTGCTCGCCCCCACATCCCACCCCCCTCTCGTGGACAACATGCTGCTGGTGGTGTGTCATTTCCACTAAAAGCCCACTTGATAGGCAAATAAAAATTGTAGCCTTGTAGTGCGATCACCCTGCTGTGAGAAAACAAAGATTTACTACACTTTGGAAATAAAATGCTACATTCTTATATGAACTTGAAAGAACATTCTTTCAAACACTATAAAGCCTGAGTACATACCAATAGAAGAACAACTTGTCCTCTCCTGCTCGCCCCCCCATCCCACCCCCCTCCGTGGACAACATGCTGCTAGTGGTGTGTCTTTTCCACCAAAAGCCCACTTGATGGGCAAAAAAAAATTGCAGCCTTGTAGTGCGATCACCCTGCTGTGAGAAAACAAAGATTTACTACACTTTGGAAATAAAATGCTACATTCTTATATGAACTTGAACGAACATCCTTTAAAACACTATAAAGCCTTAGTACATACCTATAGAAGATCAACTTGTCCTCTCCTGCTCGCCTCCCCCATCCCACCCACCTCTCGTGGACAACATGCTGCTGGTGGTGTGTCATTTCCACCAAAAGCCCACTTGATGGGCAAATAAAAATTGCAGCCTTGTAGTGCGATCACCCTGTTGTGAGAAAACAAAGATTTACTACACTTTGGAAATAAAATGCTACATTCTTATATGAACTTGAAAGAACATTCTTTCAAACACTATAAAGCCTGAGTACATACCAATAGGCGAACAACTTGTCCTCTCCTGCTCGCCTCCCCAACCCTCCCACCTCTCGTGGACAACATGCTGATGGTGGTGTGTCATTTCCGCCAAAAGGCCACTAGATGGGCAAATAAAAATTGCAGCCTTGTAGTGTGATCACCCTGCTGTGAGAAAACAAAGATTTACTACACTTTGGAAATAAAATGCTACATTCCTATATGAACTTGAAAAAACATTCTTTCAAACACTATAAATCCTGAGTACATCCCAATAGAAGAACAACTTGTTCTCTCCTGCTCGCCCCCCCATCCCACCCACCTCTCGAGGTCAACATGCTGCTGGTGGTGTGTCATTTCCACCAAAAGTCCACTTGATGGGCAAATTAAAATTGCAGCCTTGTAGTGCGATCACCCTGCTGTGAGAAAACAAAGATTTACTACACTTTGGAAATAAAATGATACATTCTTATATGAACTTGAAAGAACATTCTTTGAAACACTATAAAGCCTGAGTACATACCAATAGAAGAACAACTTGTCCTCTCCTGCTCGCCCCCCCATCCCACCCCTTTCTGTGAACAACATGCTGCTGGTGGTGTGTCATTTCCACCAAAAGCCCACTTGATGGGCAAATAAAAATTGCAGCCTTGTAGTGCGATCACCCTGCTGCGAGAAAACAAAGATTTACTACACTTTGGCAATAAAATGCTACATTCTTATATGAACTTGAACAAACATTCTTTAAAACACTATAAAGCCTTAGTACATACCAATAGAAGAACAACTAGTCCTCTTACACTCGCCCCCCCCCCCTCCCGCCCCCCTTCCACAACACCCTCTCGTGGACAACATGCTGCTGGTGGTGTGTCATTTCCACCAAAAGCCCACTTGATGGGCAAATAAAAATTGCAGCCTTGTAGTGCGATCACCCTGCTGTGAGAAAACAAAGATTTTCTACACTTCGGAAATAAAATGCTACATTCTTATATGAACTTGAACGAACATTCTTTCAAACACTATAAATCCTGAGTACATACGAATAGAAGAACAACTTGTCCTCTCCTGCTCGCCCCCCCATCCCACCCCCCCTCTCGTGGACAACATGCTGCTGGTGGTGTGTCATTTCCACCAAAAGCCCACTTGATGGGCAAATAAAAATTGCAGCCTTGTAGTGTGATCACCCTGCTTTGAGAAAACAACACTTTGAAAATAAAATGCTACATTCTTATATGAACTTGAACGAACATTCTTTCAAACACTATAAATCCTGAGTACATACGAATAGAAGAACAACTTGTCCTCTCCTGCTCGCCCCCCCCATCCCACCCCCCTCTCGTGGACAACATGCTGCTGATGGTGTGTCATTTCCACCAAAAGCCCACTTGGTGGGCAAATAAAAATTTCAGCCTTGTAGTTCGATCACCCTGCTGTGAGAAAACAAAGATTTACTACACTTTGGAAATAAAATGCTACATTCTCATATGAACTTGAAAGAACATTCTTTCAAAAACTATAAAGCCTGAGTACATACCAATAGAAGAACAACTTGTCCTCTCCTGCTCGCCCCCCATCCCACCCCCCTCCGTGTACAACATGCTGCTAGTGGTGTGTCTTTTCCACCAAAAGCCCACTTGATGGGCAAAAAAAAATTGCAGCCTTGTAGTGCGATCACCCTGCTGTGAGAAAACAAAGATTTAATACACTTTGGAAATAAAATGCTACATTCTTATATGAACTTGAACGAACATCCTTTAAAACACTATAAAGCCTTAGTACATACCAATAGAAGATCAACTTGTCCTCTCCTGCTCGCCTCCCCCATCCCACCCACCTCTCGTGGACAACATGCTGCTGGTGGTGTGTCATTTCCACCAAAAGCCCACTTGATGGGCAATTAAAAATTGCAGCCTTGTAGTGCGATCACCCTGTTGTGAGAAAACAAAGATTTACTACACTTTGGAAATAAAATGCTACATTCTTATATGAACTTGAAAGAACATTCTTTCAAACACTATAAAGCCTGAGTACATACCAATTGGCGAACAACTTGTCCTCTCCTGCTCGCCTCCCCAACCCTCCCCCCTCTCGTGGACAACATGCTGATGGTGGTGTGTCATTTCCGCCAAAAGGCCACTAGATGGGCAAATAAAAATTGCAGCCTTGTAGTGTGATCACCCTGCTGTGAGAAAACAAAGATTTACTACACTTTGGAAATAAAATGATACATTCTTATATGAACTTGAAAGAACATTCTTTGAAACACTATAAGGCCTGAGTACATACCAATAGAAGAACAACTTGTCCTCTCCTGCTCGCCCCCACATCGCACCCCCCTCTCGCGGACAACATGCTGCTGGTGGTGTGTCATTTCCACTAAAAGCCCACTTGATGGGCAAATAAAAATTGCAGCCTTGTAGTGCGATCACCCTGCTGTGAGAAAACAAAGATTTACTACACTTTGGAAATAAAATGCTACATTCTTATATGAACTTGAAAGAACATTCTTTCACACACTATAAAGCCTGAGTACATAGCAATAGAAGAACAACTTGTCCTCTCCTGCTCGCCCCCCCATCCCACCCCTTTCTGTGAACAACATGCTGCTGGTGGTGTGTCATTTCCACCAAAAGCCCACTTGATGGGCAAATAAAAATTGCAGCCTTGTAGTGCGATCACCCTGCTGCGAGAAAACAAAGATTTACTACACTTTGGAAATAAAATGCTACATTCTTATATGAACATGAAAGAACATTCTTTCAAACACTATAAATCCTGAGTACAGACCAATAGAAGAACAACTTGTCCTCTCCTGCTCGCCCCCCCATCCCACCCCCCTCTCATGTACAACATGCTGCTGGTGGTGTGTCATTTCCAACAAATGCCCACTTGATGGGCAAATAAGAATTGCAGCCTTGTGGTGCGATCACCCTGCTGTGAGAAAACAAAGATTTACTACACTTTGGAAATAAAATGCTACATTCTTATATGAACTTGAAAGAACATTCTTTCAAACACTATAAATCCTGAGTACATACCAATAGAAGAACAACTTGTCCTCTATTGCTCGCCCCCCCATCCCAGCCCCCTCTCGTGGACAACATGCTGCTGGTGGTGTGTCGTTTCCACCAAGAGCCCACTTGATGGGCAAATATAAATTGCAGCCTTGTAGTGTGATCACCCTGCTATTAGAAAAAAAAGATTTACTACACTTTGGAAATAAAATGCTACATTCTTATATGAACTTCAAAGAACATTCTTTCAAACACTATAAATCCTGAGTACATACCAATAGAAGAACAACTTGTCCTCTCCTGCTCGCCCCCCCCATCCCACCCCCCTCTCGTGGACAACATGCAGCTGGTGGTGTGTCATTTCCACCAAAAGCCCACTTGGTGGGCAAATAAAAATTGCAGCCTTGTAGTGCGATCACCCTGCTGTGAGAAAACAAAGATTTAGTACACTTTGGAAATAAAATGCTACATTCTCATATGAACTTGAAAGAACATTCTTTCAAAAACTATAAAGCCTGAGTACATACCAATAGAAGAACAACTTGTCCTCTCCTGCTCGCCCCCACATCCCACCCCCCTCCGTGGACAACATGCTGCTAGTGGTGTGTCTTTTCCACCAAAAGCCCACTTGATGGGCAAAAAAAAATTGCAGCCTTGTAGTGCGATCACCCTGCTGTGAGAAAACAAAGATTTACTACACTTTGGAAATAAAATGCTACATTCTTATATGAACTTGAACGAACATCCTTTAAAACACTATAAAGCCTTAGTACATACCAATAGAAGATCAACTTGTCCTCTCCTGCTCGCCTCCCCCATCCCACCCACCTCTCGTGGACAACATGCTGCTGGTGGTGTGTCATTTCCACCAAAAGCCCAGTTGATGGGCAAATAAAAATTGCAGCCTTGTAGTGCGACCACCCTGTTGTGAGAAAACAAAGATTCACTACACTTTGGAAATAAAATGCTACATTCTTATATGAACTTGAAAGAACATTCTTTCAAACACTATAAAGCCTGAGTACATACCAATAGGCGAACAACTTGTCCTCTCCTGCTCGCCTCCCCAACCCTCCCCCCTCTCGTGGACAACATGCTGATGGTGGTGTGTCATTTCCACCAAAAGCCCACTTGATGGGCAAATAAAAATTGCAGCCTTGTAGTGTGATCACCCTGCTGTGAGAAAACAAAGATTTACTACACTTTGGAAATAAAATGCTACATTCCTATATGAACTTGAAAAAACATTCTTTCAAACACTATAAATCCTGAGTACATACCAATAGAAGAACAACTTGTTCTCTCCTGCTCGCCCCCCCATCCCACCCCCCTCTCGTGGACAACATGCTGCTGGTGGTGTGTCATTTCCACCAAAAGCCCACTTGATGGGCAAATTAAAATTGCAGCCTTGAAGTGCGATCACCCTGCTGTGAGAAAACAAAGATTTACTACACTTTGGAAATAAAATGATACATTCTTATATGAACTTGAAAGAACATTCTTTCAAACACTATAAAGCCTGAGTACATACCAATAGAAGAACAACTTGTCCTCTCCTGCTCGCCCCCACATCCCACCCCCCTCTCGTGGACAACATGCTGCTGGTGGTGTGTCATTTCCACTAAAAGCCCACTTGATAGGCAAATAAAAATTGTAGCCTTGTAGTGCGATCACCCTGCTGTGAGAAAACAAAGATTTACTACACTTTGGAAATAAAATGCTACATTCTTATATGAACTTGAAAGAACATTCTTTCAAACACTATAAAGCCTGAGTACATACCAATAGAAGAACAACTTGTCCTCTCCTGCTCGCCCCCCCATCCCACCCCCCTCCGTGGACAACATGCTGCTAGTGGTGTGTCTTTTCCACCAAAAGCCCACTTGATGGGCAAAAAAAAATTGCAGCCTTGTAGTGCGATCACCCTGCTGTGAGAAAACAAAGATTTACTACACTTTGGAAATAAAATGCTACATTCTTATATGAACTTGAACGAACATCCTTTAAAACACTATAAAGCCTTAGTACATACCTATAGAAGATCAACTTGTCCTCTCCTGCTCGCCTCCCCCATCCCACCCACCTCTCGTGGACAACATGCTGCTGGTGGTGTGTCATTTCCACCAAAAGCCCACTTGATGGGCAAATAAAAATTGCAGCCTTGTAGTGCGATCACCCTGTTGTGAGAAAACAAAGATTTACTACACTTTGGAAATAAAATGCTACATTCTTATATGAACTTGAAAGAACATTCTTTCAAACACTATAAAGCCTGAGTACATACCAATAGGCGAACAACTTGTCCTCTCCTGCTCGCCTCCCCAACCCTCCCCCCTCTCGTGGACAACATGCTGATGGTGGTGTGTCATTTCCGCCAAAAGGCCACTAGATGGGCAAATAAAAATTGCAGCCTTGTAGTGTGATCACCCTGCTGTGAGAAAACAAAGATTTACTACACTTTGGAAATAAAATGCTACATTCCTATATGAACTTGAAAAAACATTCTTTCAAACACTATAAATCCTGAGTACATCCCAATAGAAGAACAACTTGTTCTCTCCTGCTCGCCCCCCCATCCCACCCACCTCTCGAGGTCAACATGCTGCTGGTGGTGTGTCATTTCCACCAAAAGTCCACTTGATGGGCAAATTAAAATTGCAGCCTTGTAGTGCGATCACCCTGCTGTGAGAAAACAAAGATTTACTACACTTTGGAAATAAAATGATACATTCTTATATGAACTTGAAAGAACATTCTTTGAAACACTATAAAGCCTGAGTACATACCAATAGAAGAACAACTTGTCCTCTCCTGCTCGCCCCCACATCCCACCCCCCTCTCGTGGACAACATGCTGCTGGTGGTGTGTCATTTCCACTAAAAGCCCACTTGATGGGCAAATAAAAATTGCAGACTTGTAGTGCGATCACCCTGCTGTGAGAAAACAAAGATTTACTACACTTTGGAAATAAAATGCTACATTCTTATATGAACTTGAAAGAACATTCTTTCACACACTATAAAGCCTGAGTACATAGCAATAGAAGAACAACTTGTCCTCTCCTGCTCGCCCCCCCATCCCACCCCTTTCTGTGAACAACATGCTGCTGGTGGTGTGTCATTTCCACCAAAAGCCCACTTGATGGGCAAATAAAAATTGCAGCCTTGTAGTGCGATCACCCTGCTGCGAGAAAACAAAGATTTACTACACTTTGGCAATAAAATGCTACATTCTTATATGAACTTGAACAAACATTCTTTAAAACACTATAAAGCCTTAGTACATACCAATAGAAGAACAACTAGTCCTCTTACACTCGCCCCCCCCCCCTCCCGCCCCCCTTCCACAACACCCTCTCGTGGACAACATGCTGCTGGTGGTGTGTCATTTCCACCAAAAGCCCACTTGATGGGCAAATAAAAATTGCAGCCTTGTAGTGCGATCACCCTGCTGTGAGAAAACAAAGATTTTCTACACTTCGGAAATAAAATGCTACATTCTTATATGAACTTGAACGAACATTCTTTCAAACACTATAAATCCTGAGTACATACGAATAGAAGAACAACTTGTCCTCTCCTGCTCGCCCCCCCATCCCACCCCCCCTCTCGTGGACAACATGCTGCTGGTGGTGTGTCATTTCCACCAAAAGCCCACTTGATGGGCAAATAAAAATTGCAGCCTTGTAGTGTGATCACCCTGCTTTGAGAAAACAACACTTTGAAAATAAAATGCTACATTCTTATATGAACTTGAACGAACATTCTTTCAAACACTATAAATCCTGAGTACATACGAATAGAAGAACAACTTGTCCTCTCCTGCTCGCCCCCCCCATCCCACCCCCCTCTCGTGGACAACATGCTGCTGATGGTGTGTCATTTCCACCAAAAGCCCACTTGGTGGGCAAATAAAAATTTCAGCCTTGTAGTTCGATCACCCTGCTGTGAGAAAACAAAGATTTACTACACTTTGGAAATAAAATGCTACATTCTCATATGAACTTGAAAGAACATTCTTTCAAAAACTATAAAGCCTGAGTACATACCAATAGAAGAACAACTTGTCCTCTCCTGCTCGCCCCCCATCCCACCCCCCTCCGTGTACAACATGCTGCTAGTGGTGTGTCTTTTCCACCAAAAGCCCACTTGATGGGCAAAAAAAAATTGCAGCCTTGTAGTGCGATCACCCTGCTGTGAGAAAACAAAGATTTAATACACTTTGGAAATAAAATGCTACATTCTTATATGAACTTGAACGAACATCCTTTAAAACACTATAAAGCCTTAGTACATACCAATAGAAGATCAACTTGTCCTCTCCTGCTCGCCTCCCCCATCCCACCCACCTCTCGTGGACAACATGCTGCTGGTGGTGTGTCATTTCCACCAAAAGCCCACTTGATGGGCAATTAAAAATTGCAGCCTTGTAGTGCGATCACCCTGTTGTGAGAAAACAAAGATTTACTACACTTTGGAAATAAAATGCTACATTCTTATATGAACTTGAAAGAACATTCTTTCAAACACTATAAAGCCTGAGTACATACCAATTGGCGAACAACTTGTCCTCTCCTGCTCGCCTCCCCAACCCTCCCCCCTCTCGTGGACAACATGCTGATGGTGGTGTGTCATTTCCGCCAAAAGGCCACTAGATGGGCAAATAAAAATTGCAGCCTTGTAGTGTGATCACCCTGCTGTGAGAAAACAAAGATTTACTACACTTTGGAAATAAAATGATACATTCTTATATGAACTTGAAAGAACATTCTTTGAAACACTATAAGGCCTGAGTACATACCAATAGAAGAACAACTTGTCCTCTCCTGCTCGCCCCCACATCGCACCCCCCTCTCGCGGACAACATGCTGCTGGTGGTGTGTCATTTCCACTAAAAGCCCACTTGATGGGCAAATAAAAATTGCAGCCTTGTAGTGCGATCACCCTGCTGTGAGAAAACAAAGATTTACTACACTTTGGAAATAAAATGCTACATTCTTATATGAACTTGAAAGAACATTCTTTCACACACTATAAAGCCTGAGTACATAGCAATAGAAGAACAACTTGTCCTCTCCTGCTCGCCCCCCCATCCCACCCCTTTCTGTGAACAACATGCTGCTGGTGGTGTGTCATTTCCACCAAAAGCCCACTTGATGGGCAAATAAAAATTGCAGCCTTGTAGTGCGATCACCCTGCTGCGAGAAAACAAAGATTTACTACACTTTGGCAATAAAATGCTACATTCTTATATGAACTTGAACAAACATTCTTTAAAACACTATAAAGCCTTAGTACATACCAATAGAAGAACAACTAGTCCTCTTACACTCGCCCCCCCCCCTCCCGCCCCCCTTCCACAACACCCTCTCGTGGACAACATGCTGCTGGTGGTGTGTCATTTCCACCAAAAGCCCACTTGATGGGCAAATAAAAATTGCAGCCTTGTAGTGCGATCACCCTGCTGTGAGAAAACAAAGATTTTCTACACTTCGGAAATAAAATGCTACATTCTTATATGAACTTGAACGAACATTCTTTCAAACACTATAAATCCTGAGTACATACGAATAGAAGAACAACTTGTCCTCTCCTGCTCGCCCCCCCCCCCCCATCCCACCCCCCTCTCGTGGACAACATGCTGCTGATGGTGTGTCATTTCCACCAAAAGCCCACTTGGTGGGCAAATAAAAATTTCAGCCTTGTAGTGCGATCACCCTGCTGTGAGAAAACAAAGATTTACTACACTTTGGAAATAAAATGCTACATTCTCATATGAACTTGAAAGAACATTCTTTCAAAAACTATAAAGCCTGAGTACATACCAATAGAAGAACAACTTGTCCTCTCCTGCTCGCCCCCCCATCCCACCCCCCTCCGTGTACAACATGCTGCTAGTGGTGTGTCTTTTCCACCAAAAGCCCACTTGATGGGCAAAAAAAAATTGCAGCCTTGTAGTGCGATCACCCTGCTGTGAGAAAACAAAGATTTAATACACTTTGGAAATAAAATGCTACATTCTTATATGAACTTGAACGAACATCCTTTAAAACACTATAAAGCCTTAGTACATACCAATAGAAGATCAACTTGTCCTCTCCTGCTCGCCTCCCCCATCCCACCCACCTCTCGTGGACAACATGCTGCTGGTGGTGTGTCATTTCCACCAAAAGCCCACTTGATGGGCAAATAAAAATCGCAGCCTTGTAGTGCGATCACCCTGTTGTGAGAAAACAAAGATTTACTACACTTTGGAAATAAAATGCTACATTCTTATATGAACTTGAAAGAACATTCTTTCAAACACTACAAAGCCTGAGTACATACCAATAGGCGAACAACTTGTCCTCTCCTGCTCGCCTCCCCAACCCTCCCCCCTCTCGTGGACAACATGCTGATGGTGGTGTGTCATTTCCGCCAAAAGCCCACTTGATGGGCAAATAAAAATTGCAGCCTTGTAGTGTGATCACCCTGCTGTGAGAAAACAAAGATTTACTACACTTTGGAAATAAAATGCTACATTCCTATATGAACTTGAAAAAACATTCCTTCAAACACTATAAATCCTGAGTACATACCAATAGAAGAACAACTTGTTCTCTCCTGCTCGCCCCCCCCATCCCACCCACCTCTCGTGGACAACATGCTGCTGGTGGTGTGTCATTTCCACCAAAAGCCCACTTGATGGGCTAATTAAAATTGCAGCCTTGTAGTGCGATCACCCTGCTGTGAGAAAACAAAGATTTACTACACTTTGGAAATAAAATGATACATTCTTATATGAACTTGAAAGAACATTCTTTGAAACACTATAAAGCCTGAGTACATACCAATAGAAGTACAACTTGTCCTCTCCTGCTCGCCCCCTCATCCCACCCCCCTCTCGTGGACAACATGCTGCTGGTGGTGTGTCATTTCCACTAAAAGCCCACTTGATGGGCAAATAAAAATTGCAGCCTTGTAGTGCGATCACCCTGCTGTGAGAAAAGAAAGATTTACTACACTTTGGAAATAAAATGCTACATTTTTATATGAACTTGAAAGAACATTCTTTCAAACACTATAAAGCCTGAGTACATAGCAATAGAAGAACAACTTGTCCTCTCCTGCTCGCCCCCCCATCCCACCCCTTTCTGTGGACAACATGCTGCTGGTGGTGTGTCATTTCCACCAAAAGCCCACTTGATGGGCAAATAAAAATTGCAGCCTTGTAGTGCGATCACCCTGCTGTGAGAAAACAAAGATTTACTACACTTTGGCAATAAAATGCTACATTCTTATATGAACTTGAACAAACATTCTTTAAAACACTATAAAGCCTTAGTACATACCAATAGAAGAACAACTAGTCCTCTTACACTCGCCCCCCCCCCTCCCGCCCCCCTTCCACAACACCCTCTCGTGGACAACATGCTGCTGGTGGTGTGTCATTTCCACCAAAAGCCCACTTGATGGGCAAATAAAAATTGCAGCCTTGTAGTGCTATCACCCTGCTGTGAGGAAACAGAGATATACTACACTTTGGAAATAGAATGCTACATTCTTATATGAACTTGAAAGAACATTCTTTCAAACACTATATAGCCTGAGTACATACCAATAGAAGAACAACTTGTCCGCTCTTGCTCGCCCCCCCATCCCACCCCCCTCTCGTGGGCAACATGCTGCTGGTGGTGTGTCATTTCCAACAAAAGCCCACTTGATGGGCAAATAAAATTTGCAGCCTTGTAGTGCGATCACCCTGCTGTGAGAAAACAAAGATTTTCTACACTTCGGAAATAAAATGCTACATTCTTATATGAACTTGAAAGAACATTCTTTCAAACACTATAAAGCCTTAGTACAAACCAATAGAAGAACAACTTCTCCTCTCCTGCTCGCCCCCCCATCCCACCCCCTCTCGTGGACAACATGCTGCTGGTGGTGTGTCATTTCCACCAAAAGCCCACTTGATGGGCAAACAAAAATTGCAGCCTTGTAGTTCGATCACCCTGCTGTGAGAAAACAAAGATTTACTACACTTTGGAAATAAAATGCTACATTCTTATATGAACTTGAACGAACATTCTTTCAAACACTATAAATCCTGAGTACATACGAATAGAAGAACAACTTGTCCTCTCCTGCTCGCCCCCCCATCCCACCCCCCCTCTCGTGGACAACATGCTGTTGGTGGTGTGTCATTTCCACCAAAAGCCCACTTGATGGGCAAATAAAAATTGCAGCCTTGTAGTGTGATCACCCTGCTTTGAGAAAACAACACTTTGAAAATAAAATGCTACATTCTTATATGAACTTAAACGAACATTCTTTCAAACACTATAAATCCTGAGTACATACGAATAGAAGAACAACTTGTCCTCTCCTGCTCGCCCCCCCATCCCACACCTTTCTGTGGACAACATGCTGCTGGTGGTGTGTCATTTCCACCAAAAGCCCACTTGATGGGCAAATAAAAATTGCAGCCTAGTAGTGCGATCACCCTGCTGTGAGAAAACAAAGATTTACTACACTTTGGAAATAAAATGCTACATTCTTGTATGAACTTGAAAGAACATTCTTTCAATCACTATAAAGCCTGAGTACATACCAATAGAAGAACAACTTGTCCTCTCCTGCTCGCCCCCCCCATCCCACCCCCCTCTCGTAGACAACATGCTGCTGGTTGTGTGTCATTTCCACCAAAAGCCCACTTGATGGGCAAATAAAAATTGCAGCCTTGTAGTGCGATTACCCTGCTGTGAGAAAACAAAGATTTACTACACGTTGGAAATAAAATGCTACATTCTTATATGAACTTGAACGAACATTCTTTAAAACACTATAAATCCTGAGACATACCAATAGAAGAACAATTTGTCCTCTCCTGCTCGCCCCCCCCATCCCACCCCCCTCTCGTGGACAACATGCTGCTGGAGGTTTGTCTTTTCCACCAAAAGACCACTTGATGGGCAAATAAAAATTGCAGCCTTTTAGTGCGATCAACCTGCAGTGAGAAAACAAAGATTTACTACACTTTGCAAATAAAATACTACATTCTTATATGAACTTGAAAGAACATTCTTTCAAACACTATAAGTCCTGAGTACATATCAATAGAAGAACAACTTGTCCTCTCCTGCTCGCACCATTATCCCACCCCCCTCTCGTGGACAACATGCTGCTGGTGGTGTGTCATTTCCACCAAAAGCCCACTTGATGGGCAAATAAAAATTGCAGCCTTGTGGTGCGATCACCCTGCTGTGAGAAAACAAAGATTTACTACACTTTGGAAATAAAATGCTACATTCTTGTATGAACTTGAAAGAACATTCTTTGAAACACTATAATGCCTGAGTTTATACCAATAGAAGAACAACTTGACCTCTCCTGCTCGCCCCCCATCCCACCCCCCTCTCGTGGACAACATGCTGCTGGTGGTGTGTCATTTCCACCAAAAGCCCACTTGATGGGCAAATAAAAATTGCAGCCTTGTAGTGCGATCACCCTGCTGTGAGAAAACAAAGATTTACTACACTTTGGAAATAAAATGCTACATTCTTATATGAACTTGAAAGAACATTTTTTCAAACACTATAAAGCCTGAGTACATGCCGATAGAAGAACAACTTGTCCTATCCTGCTCGCTCCCCCTCCCACCCCCCTCTCGTGGACAACATGCTGCTGGTGGTGTGTCATTTCCACCAAAAGGCCACTTGCTGGGCAAATAAAAATTGGAACCTTGTAGTGCGATCACCCTGCTGTGAGAAAACAAAGATTTACTACACTTTGGAAATAAAATGTTGCATTCTTATATGAACTTGGAAGAACATTCTTTCAAACACTATAAAGCCTGAGTACATACCAATAGAAGAACAACTTGTCCTTCGCTGCTCGCCCCCCCATCCCACCCCTCTCTCCTGGACAACATGCAGCTGGTGGTGTGTCATTTCCACCAAAAGCCCACTTGATGGGCAAATAAAAATTGCAGCCTTGTAGTGCGATCACCCTGCTGTGAGAAAACAAAGATTTACTACACTTTGGAAATAAAATGCTACATTCTTGTATGAACATGAAAGAACATTCTTTCAATCACTATAAAGCCTGAGTACATACCAATAGAAGAACAACTTGTCCTCTCCTGCTCGCCCCCCCCATCCCACCCCCCCTCTCGTAGACAACATGCTGCTGGTGGTGTGTCATTTCCACCAAAAGCCCACTTGATGGGCAAATAAAAATTGCAGCCTTGTAGTGCGATTACCCTGCTGTGAGAAAACAAAGATTTACTACACGTTGGAAATAAAATGCTACATTCTTATATGAACTTGAACGAACATTCTTTAAAACACTATAAATCCTGAGACATACCAATAGAAGAACAATTTGTCCTCTCCTGCTCGCCCCCCCCATCCCACCCCCCTCTCGTGGACAACATGCTGCTGGAGGTTTGTCTTTTCCACCAAAAGACCACTTGATGGGCAAATAAAAATTGCAGCCTTTTAGTGCGATCAACCTGCAGTGAGAAAACAAAGATTTACTACACTTTGCAAATAAAATACTACTTTCTTATAAGAACTTGAAAGAACATTCTTTCAAACACTATAAGTCCTGAGTACATATCAATAGAAGAACAACTTGTCCTCTCCTGCTCGCACCCCTATCCCACCCCCCTCTCGTGGACAACATTCTGCTGGTGGTGTGTCATTTCCACCGAAAGCCCACATGATGGGCAAATAAAATTTGCAGCCTTGTAGTGTGATCACCCTGCTGTGAGAAAACAAATATTCACTACACTTTGGAAATAAAATGCTACATTCTTATATGAACTTGAAAGAACAATCTTTCAAACACTATAAATCCTGAGTACATACCAATAGAAGAACAACTTGTCCTCTCCTGCTCGCCCCCCCATCCCACCCCCCTCTCGTGGACAACATGCTGCTGGTGGTGTGTCATTTACACCAATAGCCCACTTGATGGGCAAATAAAAATTGCGGCCTTGTAAGGCGATCAGCCTGCTGTGAGAAAACAAAGATTTACTACACTTTGGAAATAAAATGCCACATTCTTATTTGAACTTGAAAGAAAATTCTTCCAAACACTATAAAGCCTGAGTACATACCAATAGAAGAACAAGTTGTCCTCTCCTGCTCGCCCCCCCATCCCACCCCCCTCTCGTGGACAACATGCTGCTGGTGGTGTGTCATTTCCACCAAAAGCCCACTTGATGGGCAAATAAAAATTGCAGCCTTGTAGTGTGTTCACCCTTCTGTGAGAAAACAAAGATTTACTACACTTTGGAAATAAAATGCTACATTGTTATATGAACTTGTAAGAACATTCTTTCAAACACTATAAAGCCTGAGAACATACCAATAGAAGAACAACTTGTCCTCTTCTGCTCGCCCCCCCATCCCACCCCCTTCTCGTAGACAACATGCTGATGGTGGTGTGTCATTTCCACCAAAAGCCCACTTGATGGGTGAATAAAAATTGCAGCCTTGTAGTGCGATCACCCTGCTGTGAGAACACAAAGTTTAGTACACTTTGGAAATAAAATGCTACATTCTTATATGAACTTGAGAGAACATTCTTGCAAACACTATAAAGCCTGAGAACATACCAATAGAAGAACAACTTGTCCTCTCCTGCTCGCCCCCCCATCCCACCCCCCTCTCATGGACAACATGCTGCTGGTGGTGTGTCATTTCCACCAAAAGCCCACTTGATGGGCAAATAAAAATTGCAGCCTTGTGGTGCGATCACCCTGCTGTGAGAAAACAAAGATTTACTACACTTTGGAAATAAAATGCTACATTCTTGTATGAACTAGAAAGAACATTCTTTGAAACACTATAATGCCTGAGTTTATACCAATAGAAGAACAACTTGACCTCTCCTGCTCGCCCCCCATCCCACCCCCCTCTCGTGGACAACATGCTGCTGGTGGTGTGTCATTTCCACCAAAAGCCCACTTGATGGGCAAATAAAAATTGCAGCCTTGTAGTGCGATCACCCTGCTGTGAGAAAACAAAGATTTACTACACTTTGGAAATAAAATGCTACATTCTTATATGAACTTGAAAGAACATTTTTTCAAACACTATAAAGCCTGAGTACATGCCGATAGAAGAACAACTTGTCCTATCCTGCTCGCTCCCCCTCCCACCCCCCTCTCGTGGACAACATGCTGCTGGTGGTGTGTCATTTCCACCAAAAGGCCACTTGATGGGCAAATAAAAATTGGAGCCTTGTAGTGCGATCACCCTGCTGTGAGAAAACAAAGATTTACTACACTTTGGAAATAAAATGTTGCATTCTTATATGAACTTGGAAGAACATTCTTTCAAACACTATAAAGCCTGAGTACATACCAATAGAAGAACAACTTGTCCTTCGCTGCTCGCCCCCCCATCCCACCCCTCTCTCCTGGACAACATGCAGCTGGTGGTGTGTCATTTCCACCAAAAGCCCACTTGATGGGCAAATAAAAATTGCAGCCTTGTAGTGCGATCACCCTGCTGTGAGAAAACAAAGATTTACTACACTTTGGAAATAAAATGCTACATTCTTGTATGAACATGATAGAACATTCTTTCAATCACTATAAAGCCTGAGTACATACCAATAGAAGAACAACTTGTCCTCTCCTGCTCGCCCCCCCCATCCCACCCCCCTCTCGTAGACAACATGCTGCTGGTGGTGTGTCATTTCCACCAAAAGCCCACTTGATGGGCAAATAAAAATTGCAGCCTTGTAGTGCGATTACCCTGCTGTGAGAAAACAAAGATTTACTACACGTTGGAAATAAAATGCTACATTCTTATATGAACTTGAAAGAACATTCTTTCAAACACTATAAGTCCTGAGTACATATCAATAGAAGAACAACTTGTCCTCTCCTGCTCGCACCCCTATCCCACCCCCCTCTCGTGGACAACATTCTGCTGGTGGTGTGTCATTTCCACCGAAAGCCCACATGATGGGCAAATAAAATTTGCAGCCTTGTAGTGTGATCACCCTGCTGTGAGAAAACAAATATTCACTACACTTTGGAAATAAAATGCTACATTCTTATATGAACTTGAAAGAACATTCTTTCAAACACTACAAATCATGAGTACATACCGATAGAAGAACAACTTGTCCTCTCCTGCTCGCCCCCCCATCCCATCCCCCTCTCGTGGACAACATGCTGCTGGTGGTGTGTCATTTACACCAATAGCCCACTTGATGGGCAAATAAAAATTGCGGCCTTGTAAGGCGATCAGCCTGCTGTGAGAAAACAAAGATTTACTACACTTTGGAAATAAAATGCCACATTCTTATATGAACTTGAAAGAAAATTCTTCCAAACACTATAAAGCCTGAGTACATACCAATAGAAGAACAACTTGTCCTCTCCTGCTCGCCCCCCCATCCCACCCCCCTCTCGTGGACAACATGCTGCTGGTGGTGTGTCATTTCCACCAAAAGCTCACTTGATGGGCAAATAAAAATTGCAGCCTTGTAGTGTGATCACCCTTCTGTGAGAAAACAAAGATTTACTACACTTTGGAAATTAAATGCTACATTCTTATATGAACTTGTAAGAACATTCTTTCAAACACTATAAAGCCTGAGAACATACCAATAGAAGAACAACTTGTCCTCGTCTGCTCGCCCCCCCATCCCACCCCCTTCTCGTAGACAACATGCTGATGGTGGTGTGTCATTTCCACCAAAAGCCCACTTGATGGGCGAATAGAAATTGCAGCCTTGTAGTGCGATCACCCTGCTGTGAGAAAACAAAGTTTAGTACACTTTGGAAATAAAATGCTACATTCTTATATGAACTTGAGAGAACATTCTTGCAAACACTATAAAGCCTGAGAACATACCAATAGAAGAACAACTTGTCCTCTCCTGCTCGCCCCCCCATCCCACCCCCCTCTCATGGACAACATGCTGCTGGTGGTGTGTCATTTCCACCAAAAGCCCACTTGATGGGCAAATAAAAATTGCAGCCTTGTGGTGCGATCACCCTGCTGTGAGAAAACAAAGATTTACTACACTTTGGAAATAAAATGCTACATTCTTGTATGAACTTGAAAGAACATTCTTTGAAACACTATAATGCCTGAGTACATACCAATAGAAGAACAACTTGACCTCTCCTGCTCGCCCCCCCGTCCCACCCCCCTCTCGTGGACAACATGCTGCTTGTGGTGTGTCATTTCCACCAAAAGCCCACTTGATGGGCAAAAAAAAATTGCAGCCTTGTAGTGCGATCACCCTGCTGTGAGAAAACAAAGATTTACTACACTTTGGAAATAAAATGCTACATTCTTATATGAAATTGAAAGAACAATTTTTCAAACACTATAAAGCCTGAGTACATGCCGATAGAAGAACAACTTGTCCTATCCTGCTCGCTCCCCCTCCCACCCCCCTCTCGTGGACAACATGCTGCTGGTGGTGTGTCATTTCCACCAAAAGCCCACTTGATGGGCAAATAAAAATTGGAGCCTTGTAGTGCGATCACCCTGCTGTGAGAAAACAAAGATTTACTACACTTTGGAAATAAAATGTTGCATTCTTATATGAACTTGGAAGAACATTCTTTCAAACACTATAAAGCCTGAGTACATACCAATAGAAGAACAACTTGTCCTTCGCTGCTCGCCCCCCCATCCCACCCCTCTCTCCTGGACAACATGCAGCTGGTGGTGTGTCATTTCCACCAAAAGCCCACTTGATGGGCAAATAAAAATTGCAGCCTTGTAGTGCGATCACCCTGCTGTGAGAAAACAAAGATTTACTACACTTTGGAAATAAAATGCTACATTCTTGTATGAACATGAAAGAACATTCTTTCAATCACTATAAAGCCTGAGTACATACCAATAGAAGAACAACTTGTCCTCTCCTGCTCGCCCCCCGCATCCCACCCCCCTCTCGTGGACAACATGCTGCTGGTGGTGTGTCATTTCCACCAAAAGCCCACTTGATGGGCAAATAAAAATTGCAGCCTTGTAGTGCGATTACCCTGCTGTGAGAAAACAAAGATTTACTACACGTTGGAAATAAAATGCTACATTCTTATATGAACATGAACGAACATTCTTTAAAACACTATAAATCCTGAGACATACCAATAGAAGAACAACTTGTCCTCTCCTGCTCGCCCCCCCATCCCAACCCCGTCTCGTGGACAACATGCTGCTGGAGGTGTGTCATTTCCACCAAAAGCCCACTTGATGGGCAAATAAAAATTGCAGCCTTGTAGTGCGAACAACCTGCAGTGAGAAAACAAAGATTTACTACACTTAGGAAATAAAATGCTACATTCTTATATGAACTTGAAAGAACATTCTTTCAAACACTATAAATCCTGAGTACATACCAATAGAAGAACAACTTGTCCTCTCCTGCTCGCCCCCCCATCCCACCCCCTCTCATGGACAACATTCTGCTGGTGGTGTGTCACTTCCACCAAAAGCCCACTTGATGGGCAAATAAAAATTGCAGCCTTGTAGTGTGATCACCCTGCTGTGAGAAATCAAATTTTTACTACACTTTGGAAATAAAATGCTACATTCTGATATGAACTTCAAAGAACATTCTTTCAAACACTATAAACCCTGACTACATACCAATAGAAGAACAACTTGTCCTCTCCTGCTCGCCCCCCCATCCCACCCCCCTCTCGTGGACAACATGCTGCTGGTGGTGTGTCATTTCCACCAAAAGCCCACTTGATGGGCAAATAAAAATTGCAGCCTTGTAGTGCGATCACCCTGCTGTGAGAAAACAAAGATTTACTACACTTTGGAAATAAAATGCTACATTCTTATATGAACTTGAAAGAACATTCTTGCAAACACTATAAAGCCTGAGTACATACCAATAGAAGAACAACTTGTCCTCTCCTGCTCGTCCCACCATCCCAACCCCCTCTCGTGGACAACATGCTCCTGGAGTTGTGTCATTTCCACCAAAAGCCCACTTGATGGGCAAATAAAAATTGCAGCCTTGTAGTGCGATTACCCTGCTGTAAGAAAACAAAGATTTACTACACGTTGGAAATAAAATGCTACATTCTTATATGAACTTGAACGAACATTCTTTAAAACACTATAAATCCTGAGACATACCAATAG
Source organism: Schistocerca serialis cubense (assembly GCF_023864345.2). Lineage (NCBI taxonomy): Eukaryota > Metazoa > Arthropoda > Insecta > Orthoptera > Acrididae > Schistocerca > Schistocerca serialis. The sequence goes on along the minus strand of NW_026048451.1, from coordinate 27,429 downwards.
AAGAACAACTTGTCCTCTCCTGCTCGCCCCTCCATCCCAACCCCCTCTCGTGGACAACATGCTGCTGGAGGTGTGTCATTTCCACTAAAAGCCCACTTGATGGGCAAATAAAAATTGCAGCCTTGTAGTGTGATCACCCTGCTGTGAGAGAACAAAGATTTACTACACTTTGGAAATAAAATGCTACATTATTATATGAACTTGAAAGAACATTCTTTCATATACTATAAATCCTGAGTACATACCAATACAAGAACAACTTGTCCTCTCCTGCTCGCCCCCCCATCCCACCACCCTCTCGTGTACAACATGCTGCTGGTGGTGTGTCATTTCCACCAAAAGCCCACTTGATGGACAATTAAAAATTGCGGCCTTGTAAGGCGATCAGCCTGCTATGAGAAAACAAAGATTTACTACGCTTTGGAAATAAAATGCCACATTCTTATATGAACTTGAAAGAAAATTCTTTCAAACACTATAAAGCCTGAGTACATACCAATAGAAGAACAACTTGTCCTCTCCTGCTCGCCCCCCCATCCCACCCCCCTCTCGTGGACAACATGCTGCTGGTGGTGTGTAAGTTCCACCAAAAGCCCACTTGATGGGCAAATAAAAATTGCAGCCCTGTAGTGCGATCACCCTGCTGTGAGAAAACAAAGTTTAGTACACTTGGGAAATAAAATGCTACATTCTTATATGAACTTGAAAGAACATTCTTGCAAACACTATAAAGCCTGAGAACATACCAATAGAAGAACAACTTATCCTCTCCTGCTCGCCCCCCCATCCCACCCCCCTCTCGTGGACAACATGCTGCTGGTGGTGTGTCATTTCCACCAAAAGCCCACCTGATGGGCAAATAAAAATTGCAGCCTTGTGGTGCAATCACCCTGCTGTGAGAAAACAAAGATTTACTACTCTTTGGAAATAAAATGCTACATTCTTGTATGAACTTGAAAGAACATTCTTTCAAACACTATAAAGCCTGAGTACGTACCAATAGAAGAACAACTTGACCTCTCCTGCTCGCACCCCCATCCCACCCCCCTCTCGTGGACATCATGCTGCTGGTGGTGTGTCATTTCCCCCAAAAGCCCACTTGATGGCAAATAAAAATTGCAGCCTTGTAGTGCGATCACCCTGTTGTGAGAAAACAAAGATTTACTACACTTTGGAAATGAAATGCTTCATTCTTATATGAACTTGCAAGAACATTCTTTCGAACACTATAAAGCCTGAGTACATACCAATAGAAGAACAACTTGTCCTCTCCTGCTCGCCCCCCGCATCCCACCCCCCTCTCGTGGACAACATGCTGCTGGTGGTGTGTCATTTCCACCAAAAGCCCACTTGATGGGCAAATAAAAATTGCAGCCTTGTAGTGCGATTACCCTGCTGTGAGAAAACAAAGATTTACTACACGTTGGAAATAAAATGCTACATTCTTATATGAACATGAACGAACATTCTTTAAAACACTATAAATCCTGAGACATACCAATAGAAGAACAACTTGTCCTCTCCTGCTCGCCCCCCCATCCCAACCCCGTCTCGTGGACAACATGCTGCTGGAGGTGTGTCATTTCCACCAAAAGCCCACTTGATGGGCAAATAAAAATTGCAGCCTTGTAGTGCGAACAACCTGCAGTGAGAAAACGAAGATTTACTACACTTAGGAAATAAAATGCTACATTCTTATATGAACTTGAAAGAACATTCTTTCAAACACTATAAATCCTGAGTACATACCAATAGAAGAACAACTTGTCCTCTCCTGCTCGCCCCCCCATCCCACCCCCTCTCATGGACAACATTCTGCTGGTGGTGTGTCACTTCCACCAAAAGCCCACTTGATGGGCAAATAAAAATTGCAGCCTTGTAGTGTGATCACCCTGCTGTGAGAAATCAAATTTTTACTACACTTTGGAAATAAAATGCTACATTCTGATATGAACTTCAAAGAACATTCTTTCAAACACTATAAACCCTGACTACATACCAATAGAAGAACAACTTGTCCTCTCCTGCTCGCCCCCCCATCCCACCCCCCTCTCGTGGACAACATGCTGCTGGTGGTGTGTCATTTCCACCAAAAGCCCACTTGATGGGCAAATAAAAATTGCAGCCTTGTAGTGCGATCACCCTGCTGTGAGAAAACAAAGATTTACTACACTTTGGAAATAAAATGCTACATTCTTATATGAACTTGAAAGAACATTCTTGCAAACACTATAAAGCCTGAGTACATACCAATAGAAGAACAACTTGTCCTCTCCTGCTCGTCCCACCATCCCAACCCCCTCTCGTGGACAACATGCTCCTGGAGTTGTGTCATTTCCACCAAAAGCCCACTTGATGGGCAAATAAAAATTGCAGCCTTGTAGTGCGATTACCCTGCTGTAAGAAAACAAAGATTTACTACACGTTGGAAATAAAATGCTACATTCTTATATGAACTTGAACGAACATTCTTTAAAACACTATAAATCCTGAGACATACCAATAGAAGAACAACTTGTCCTCTCCTGCTCGCCCCTGCATCCCAACCCCCTCTCGTGGACAACATGCTGCTGGAGGTGTGTCATTTCCACTAAAAGCCCACTTGATGGGCAAATAAAAATTGCAGCCTTGTAGTGTGATCACCCTGCTGTGAGAGAACAAAGATTTACTACACTTTGGAAATAAAATGCTACATTATTATATGAACTTGAAAGAACATTCTTTCATATACTATAAATCCTGAGTACATACCAATACAAGAACAACTTGTCCTCTCCTGCTCGCCCCCCCATCCCACCACCCTCTCGTGTACAACATCCTGCTGGTGGTGTGTCATTTCCACCAAAAGCCCACTTGATGGACAATTAAAAATTGCGGCCTTGTAAGGCGATCAGCCTGCTATGAGAAAACAAAGATTTACTACGCTTTGGAAATAAAATGCCACATTCTTATATGAACTTGAAAGAAAATTCTTTCAAACACTATAAAGCCTGAGTACATACCAATAGAAGAACAACTTGTCCTCTCCTGCTCGCCCCCCCATCCCACCCCCCTCTCGTGGACAACATGCTGCTGGTGGTGTGTAAGTTCCTCCAAAAGCCCACTTGATGGGCAAATAAAAATTGCAGCCCTGTAGTGCGATCACCCTGCTGTGAGAAAACAAAGTTTAGTACACTTGGGAAATAAAATGCTACATTCTTATATGAACTTGAAAGAACATTCTTGCAAACACTATAAAGCCTGAGAACATACCAATAGAAGAACAACTTATCCTCTCCTGCTCGCCCCCCCATCCCACCCCCCTCTCGTGGACAACATGCTGCTGGTGGTGTGTCATTTCCACCAAAAGCCCACCTGATGGGCAAATAAAAATTGCAGCCTTGTGGTGCAATAACCCTGCTGTGAGAAAACAAAGATTTACTACTCTTTGGAAATAAAATGCTACATTCTTGTATGAACTTGAAAGAACATTCTTTCAAACACTATAAAGCCTGAGTACGTACCAATAGAAGAACAACTTGACCTCTCCTGCTCGCACCCCCATCCCACCCCCCTCTCGTGGACATCATGCTGCTGGTGGTGTGTCATTTCCCCCAAAAGCCCACTTGATGGCAAATAAAAATTGCAGCCTTGTAGTGCGATCACCCTGTTGTGAGAAAACAAAGATTTACTACACTTTGGAAATGAAATGCTTCATTCTTATATGAACTTGCAAGAACATTCTTTCGAACACTATAAATCCTGAGTACATACCAATAGAAGAACAACTTGTCCTCTCCTGCTCGCCCCCCCATCCCACCCCCCTCTCGTGGACAACATGCTGCTGGTGGTGTGTCATTTCCACCAAAAGCCCACTTGATGGGCAAATAAAAATTGCAGCCTTGTAGTGCATCACCCTGCTGTGAGAAAACAAAGATTTACTACAGTTTGGAAATAAAATGCTACATTCTTATATGAACTTGAAAGAACATTCTTTCAAACACTATAAATCCTGAGTACATACCAATAGAAGAACAACTTGTCCTCTCCTGCTCGCCCCCCATCCCACCCCCCTCTCGTGGACAACATGCTGCTGGTGGTGTGTCATTTCCACCAAAAGCCCACTTGATGGGCAAATAAAAATTGCAGCCTTGTAGTTTTATCACCCTGCTGTGAGAAAAGAAAGATTTACTACACTTTGGAAATAAAATGCTACATTCTTATATGAACTTGAAAAAACATTCTTTCAAACACTATAAATCCTGAGTACATACCAATAGAAGAACAACTTGTCCTCTCCTGCTCGCCCCCCCATCCCACCCCCCTTTGTGGACAACATGCTGCTGGTGGTGTGTCATTTCCACCAAAAGCCCGCTTGATGGGCAAATAAAAATTGCTGCCTTGTAGTGCGATCACCCTGCTGTGAGAAAACAAAGATTTACTACACTTTGGAAATAAAATGCTACATTCTTATATGAACTCCAACAAACATTCTTTAAAACACTATAAAGCCTTAGTACATACCAATAGAAGAACAACTAGTCCTCTTACACTCGCCCCACCCCCCGCCCCCCTTCCACAACACCCTCTCGTGGACAACATGCTGCTGGTGGTGTGTCATTTCCACCAAAAGCCCACTTGATGGGCAAATAAAAATTGCAGCCTTGTAGTGCGATCACCCTGCTGTGAGAAAACAAAGATTTACTACACTTTGGAAATAAAATGCTACATTCTTATATGAACTTGAAAGAACATTCTTTCAAACACTATAAATCCTGAGTACCTACCAATAGAAGAACAACTTGTCCCCTCCTGCTCGCCCCACCATCCCACCCCCCTCTCGTGGACAACATGCTGCTGGTGGTGTGTCGTTTCCACCAAAAGCCCACTTGATGGGCAAATATAAATTGCAGCCTTGTAGTGTGATCACCCTGCTATTAGAAAACAAAGATTTACTACACTTTGGAAATAAAATGCTACATTCTTATATGAACTTGAAAGAACAATCTTTCAAACACTATAAATCCTGAGTACATACCAATAGAAGAACAACTTGTCCTCTCCTGCTCGCCCCCCCATCCCACCCCCCTCTCGTGGACAACATGCTGCTGGTGGTGTGTCATTTCCACCAAAAGCCCACTTGATGGGCAAATAAAAATTGCAGCCTTGTAGTGCGATCACCCTGCTGTGAGAAAACAAAGATTTACTACACTTTGGAAATAAAATGCTGCATTCTTATATGAACTTGAAAGAACGTTCTTTCAAACACTATAAAGCCTGAGTACATACCAATAGAAGAACAACTTGTCGTCTCTTGCTCGCCCCCCGATCTCACCCCCCTCTCGTGGACGACATGCTGCTGGTGGTGTGTCATTTCCACCAAAAGCCCACTTGATGGGTAAATAAAAATTGCAGCCTTGTAGTGCGATCACCCTGCTGTGAGAAAACAAAGATTTACTACACTTTGGAAATAAAATGCTACATTCTTATATGAACTTGAAACAACATTCTTTCAAACACTATAAAGCCTGAGTACATACCAATAGAAGAACAACTTGTCCTATCCTGCTCGCCCCCACATCCCACCCCCCTCCCGTGGACAACATGCTGCTGGTGGTGTGTCCTTTCCACCAAAAGCCCACATGATGGGCAAATAAAAATTGCAGCCTTGTAGTGTGTTCACCCTGCTGTGAGAATAAAAAGATTTACTACACTTTGGAAATAACATGCTACATTCTTATATGAACTTGGAAGAACATTCTTTCAATTACTATAGAGCCGGAGTACATACCAATAGAAGAACAACTTGTCCTCTCCTGCTCGCCCCCGCATCCCTCCCCCGTCTCGTGGACAACATGCTGCTGGTGGTGTGTCATTTCCACCAAAAGCCCACTTGATGGGCAAATAAAAATTGCAGCCTTGTAGTGTGATCACCCTGCTGTGAGAAAACAAAGATTTACTACACTTTGGAAGTAAATTGCTACATTCTTATATGAACTTGAAAGAACATTCTTTCAAACACTATAAAGCCTGAGTACATACCAATAGAAGAACAACTTGTCCTCTCCTACTCGCCCCCCCATCCCACTTCCTCTGTGGACAACATGCTGCTGGTGGTGTGTCATTTCCACCAAAAGCCCACTTGATGGGCAAATAAAAATTGCAGCCTTGTAGTGCGATCACCCTGGTGTGAGAAAACAAAGATTTACTACACTTTGGAAATAAAATGCTACATTCTTATATGAACTTGAACGAACATTCTTTAAAACACTATAAAGCCTTAGTACATACCAATAGAAGAAGAACTTGTCCTCTCACACTAGCCCCCCCCCCCCCCCCCCCCCGCCCACCTACCACACCACGCTCTCGTGGACAACATGCTGCTGGTGGTGTGTCATTTCCACCAAAAGCCCACGTGATGGGCAAATAAAAATTGCAGCCTTGTTGTGCGTTCACCCTGCTGTGTGAAAACAAAGATTTACTACACTTTGGAAATAAAATGCTACATTCTTATATGAACTTGAACGAACATTCTTTAAAACACTATAAAGCCTTAGTACATACCAATAGAAGAACAACTTGTACTCTTACACTCGCCCCCCCCTGCCCCCCTTCCACACCACCCTCTCGTGGACAACATGCTGCTGGTGGTGCGTCATTTCCACCAAAAGCCCACGTGATGGGAAAATAAAAACTGCAGCCTTGTAGTGCGATCACCCTGCTGTGTGAAAACAAAGATTTACTACACTTTGGAAATAAAATGCTACATTCTTATATGAACTTGAAAGAACATTCTTTAAAACACTATAAAGCCTTAGTACAAACCAATAGAAGAACAACTTGTCCTCTCCTGCTCGCCCCCCCCCATTCCACTCTCCTCTCGCTGACAACATGCTGCTGGTGGTGTGTCATTTCCATCAAAAGCCCACTTGATGGGCAAAAAAAATTGCAGCCTTGTAGTGCGATCACCCTGCTGTGAGAAAACAAAGATTTACTACACTTTGGAAATAAAATGCTACATTCTTATATGAACTTGAAAGAACATTCTTTCAAACACTATAAAGCCTGAATACATACCAATAGAAGAACAACTTGTCCTCTCCCGCTCGCCCCCCCATCCCACCGCCCTCTGTGGACAACATGCTGCTGGTGGTGTGTCATTTCCACCAAAAGCCCACTTGATGGGAAAATAAAAATTGCAGCCTTGTAGTGCGATCACCCTGGTGTGAGAAAACAAAGATTTACTACACTTTGGAAATAAAATGCTACATTCTTATATGAACTTGAACAAACATTCTTTACAACACTATAGAGCCTTAGTACATACCAATAGAAGAACAACTTGTCCTCTCACACTAGCCCCCCCCCCCCCCGCCCCCCTACCACACCTCACTCTCGTGGACAACATGCTGGTGGTGGTGTGTCATTTCCACCAAAAGCCCACCTGATGGGCAAATAAAAATTGCAGCCTTGTGTGCGTTCACCCTGCTGTGTGAAAACAAAGATTTACTACACTTTGGAAATAAAATGCTACATTCTTATATGAACTTGAAAGAACATTCTTTCAAACACTATAAAGCCTTAGTACATACCAATAGAAGAACAACTTGTCCTCTCCTGCTCGCCCCCCCATCCCACCCCCCTCTCACTGACAACATGCTGCTGGTGGTGTGTCATTACCATCAAAAGCCCACTTGATCTGCAAATAAAAATTGCAGCCTTGTAGTGCGATCACCCTGCTGTGAGAAAACAAAGATTTACTACACTTTGGAAATAAAATGCTACATTCTTATATGAACTTGAACGAACATTCTTTCAAACACTATAAAACCTGAGTACATACCAATAGAAGAACAACTTGACCTCTCCTGCTCGCCCCCCCATCCCACCCCACTCTCGTGGACAACATGCTGCTGGTGGTGTGTCATTTCCACCAAAAGCCCACTTGATGGGCAAATAAAAATTGCAGCCTTGTAGTGCGATCACCCTGCTGTGAGAAAACAAAGATTTACTACACTTTGGAAATAAAATGCTACATTCTTATATGAACTTGAAAGAACATTCTTTCAAACACTATAAATCCTGAGTACATACCAATAGAAGAACAACTTGTCCTCTCCTGCTCGCCCCCCCATCCCACTCCCCTCTGTGGACAACATGCTGCTGGTGGAGTGTCATTTCCACCAAAAATCCACTTGATGGGCAAATAAGCATTGCAGCCTTGTAGTGCGATCACCCTGGTGTGACAAAACAAAGATTTACTACACTTTGGAAATAAAAAGCTACATTCTTATATGAACTTGGACGAACATTCTTTAAAACACTATAAAGCCTTAGTACATACCAATAGAAGAACAACTTGTCCTCTTACACTCGCCCCCCCCCCCCCCGCCCCCCTACCACACCGCCCTCTCGTGGACAACATGCTGCTGGTGGTGCGTCATTTCCACCAAAAGCCCACCTGATGGGCAAATAAAAATTGCAGCCTTGTAGTGCGATCACCCTGCTGTGTGAAAACAAAGATTTACTACACTTTGGAAATAAAATGCTACATTCTTATATGAACTTGAAAGAACATTCTTTAAAACACTATAAAGCCTTAGTACATACCAATAGAAGAACAACTTGTCCTCTCCTGCTCGCCCCCCCCATTCCACCCTCCTCTCGCTGACAACATGCTGCTGGTGGTGTGTCATTTCCATCAAAAGCCCACTTGATGGGCAAAAAAAATTGCAGCCTTGTAGTGCGATCACCCTGCTGTGAGAAAACAAAGATTTACTACACTTTGGAAATAAAATGGTACATTCTTATATGAACTTGAACGAACATTCTTTAAAACACTATAAAGCCAGAGTACAGACCAATAGAAGAACAACTTGTCCTCTTCCGCTCGCCCCCCCAACGCACCCCCCCTCTCGTGGACAACACGCTGCTGGTGTTGTGTCATTTCCACCAAAAGCCCACTTGATGGGCAAATAAAAATTGCAGCCTTGTAGTGCGATCACCCTGCTGTGAGAAAACAAAGATTTACTACACTTTGGAAATAAAATGCTACATTCTTATATGAACTTGAAAGAACATTCTTTCAAACACTATACAGCCAGAATACATACCAATAGAAGAACAACTTGTCCTCTCCTGCACGCCCCCCCATCCCACGCCCCTCTGGTGGACAACATGCTGCTGGTGGTGTGTCATTTCCACCAAAAGCCCACCTGATTTGCAAATAAAAATTGCAGCCTTGTAGTGTGTTCACCCTGCTGTGTGAAAACAAAGATTTACTACACTTTGGAAATAAAATGCTACATTCTTATATGAACTTGAAAGAACATTCTTTCAAACACTATAAAGCCTTAGTACATACCAATAGAAGAACAACTTGTCCTCTCCTGCTCGCCTCCCCATCCCACCCCCCTCTCGTGCACAACATGCTGCTGGTGGTGTGTCATTTCCACCAAAAGCCCACTTGATGGGCAAATAAAAATTGCAGCCTTGTAGTGCAATCACCCTGCTGTGAGAAAACAAAGATTAACTACACTTTGTAAATAAAATGCTACATTCTTATACGAACTTGAAAGAATATTCTTTCAAACACTACAAAGCCTGAGTACATACCAATAGAAGAACAACTTGTCCTCTCCTGCTCGCCCCCCCATCCCTCCCCCCTCTCGTGGACAACATGCTGCTGGTGGTGTGTCATTTCCACCAAAAGCCCACTTGATGGGCAAATAAAAATTGCAGCCTTGTAGTGCGATCACCCTGCGGTGAGAAAACAAAGATTTACTACACTTTGGAAATAAATTGCTACATTCTTATATGAACTTGAAAGAACATTCTTTCAAACACTATAAAGCCTGAGTACATACCAATAGAAGAACAACTTGTCCTCTCCTGCTCGCCCCCCCATCCCACCCCCCTCTGTGGACAACATGCTGCTGGTGGTGTGTCATTTCCACCAAAAGCCCACTTGATGGGCAAATAAAAATTGCTGCCTTGTAGTGCGATCACCCTGGTGTGAGAAAACAAAGATTTACTACACTTTGGAAATAAAATGCTACATTCTTATATGAACTTGAACGAACATTCCTTAAAACACTATAAAGCCTAAGTACATACCAATAGAAGAACAACTCGTCCTCTCACACTAGCCCCCCCCCCCCCCACCACCCTACCACACCACCCTCTCGTGGACAACATGCTGCAGGTGGTGTGTCATTTCCACCAAAAGCCCACCTGATGGGCAAATAAAAATTGCAGCCTTGTAGTGCGTTCACCCTGCTGTGTGAAAACAAAGATTTACTACACTTTGGAAATAAAATGCTACATTCTTATATGAACTTGAAAGAACATTCTTTCAAACACTATAAAGCCTTAGTACAAACCAATAGAAGAACAACTTGTCCTCTCCTGCTCGCCCCCACATCCCACCCCCCTCTCGTGGACAACATGCTGCTGGTGGTGTGTCATTTCCTCCAAAAGCCCACTTGTTGGGCAAATAAAAATTGCAGCCTTGTAGTGCGATCACCCAGCTGTGAGAAATCAAAGATTTAGTACACTTTGGAAATAAAATGCTACATTCTTATATGAACTTGAAAAAACATTCATTCAAACACTATAAAGCCTGAGTACATACCAATGGAAGAACAACTTGTCCTCTCCTGCTCGCCCCCCATCCCACCCCCCTCTCGTGGACAACAAGCTGCTGGTGGTGTATCATTTCCACCAAAAGCCCACTTAATGGGCAAATAAAAATTGCAGCCTTGTAGTGCGATCACCCTGCTGTGAGAAAACAAAGATTTACTACACTTTGGAAATAAAATGCTACTTTCTTATATGAACTTGAAAGATCATTCTTTCAAACACTATAAAGCCTGAGTACATACCAATAGAAGAACAACTTGTCCTCTCCTGCTCGCCCCCCCATCCCACCCCCCTCTCATGGACAACATGTTGCTGGTGGTGTGTCATTTCCACCACAAGCCCACTTGATGGGCAAATAAAAATTACAGCCTTGTAGTGCGATCACCCTGCTGTGAGAAAACAAAGATTTACTACACTTTGGAAATAAAATGCTACATTCTTATATGAATGTGAAAGAGCATTCTTTGAAACACTATAAAGCCTGAGTACATACCAATAGAAGAACAACTTGTCCTCTCCTGCTCGCCCCCCCATCCCAACCCCCTCTCGTTGACAACATGCTGCTGGTGGTGTGTCATTTCCACCAAAAGCCCACTTGATGGGCAAATAAAAATTGCAGCCTTGTAGTGCGATCACCCTGCTGTGAGAAAGCAAAGAATTACTACACTTTGGAAATAAAATGCTACATTCTTATATGAACTTGAAGGAAGATTCTTTCAAACACCATAAGGCCTGAGTACATACCAATAGAAGAACAACATGTCCTCACCTGCTCGCCCCCCCATCCCACCCCCCACTCGTGGACAACATGCTGCTGGTGGTGTGTCATTTCCACCAAAAGCCCATTCGATGGGCAAATAAAAATTGCAGCCTTGTAGTGCGATCACCCTGCTGTGAGAAAACAAAGATTTACTACACTTTGGAAATGAAATGCTACATTCTTATATGAACTTGAAAGAACATTCTTTCAAGCACTATAAAGCCTGAGTACATACCAATAGAAGAACAACTTGTCCTCTCCTGCTCTCCCGCCCATCACACCCCCCTCTCATGGACAACATGCTGCTGGTGGTGTGTCATTTCCACCAAAAGCCCACTTGATGGGCAAATAAAAATTGCAGCCTTGAAGTGCGATCACCCTGCTGTGAGATAACAAAGATTTACTACAATTTGGAAATAAAATGCTACATTCTTATATGAACTTGAAAGAACATTCTTTCAAACACTATAAAGCCTGAGTACATACCAATAGAACAACAACTTGTCCACTTCCGCTCGCCCCCCACCCCCCAATCCCCCCCATCCCCTCTCGTGGACAACATGCAGCTGGTGGTGTGTCATTTCCACCAGAAGCCCACTTGATGGGCAAATAAAAATTGCAGCCTTGTAGTGCGATCACATTGTGAGAAAACAAAGATTTACTGCAATTCGGAAATAAAATGCTACATTCTTATATGAACTGGAACGAACATTCTTTAAAACACTATAAAGCCTGAGTACATACCAATAGAAGAACAATTTGTCCTCTTCCGCTCGCCCCCCTCCCCCACCCACCCCCCTCGTGGACAACATGCTGCTGGTTGTGTGTCATTTCCACCAGAAGCCCACTTGATGGCAAATAAAAATTGCAGCCTTGTAATGCGATCACCTTGCTGTGAGAAAACAAAGATTTACTGCACTTTGGAAATAAAATGCTACATTCGTAAATGAACTTGAACGAACTTTCTTTAAAACACTCTAAAGCCTGAGTACATACCAATAAAAGAACAACTTGTCATCTTCTGCTGGCCCCCCCCCCCCGAATCCCGCCCCCCCCCCCTCTCGTGGACAACATGCTGCAGGTGGTGTGTCATTTCCACGAAAAGCCCACTCGATGGGCAAATAAAAACTGCAGCCTTGTTGTGTGATCACTCTGTTGTGAGACAACAAAGATTTACTACACTTTGGAAATAAAATGCTATGTTCTTATATGAACTTGAACGAACATTCTTTAAAACTCTATAAAGCCTGAGTACATACCAATAGAACAACAACTTGTCCACTTCCGCTCGCCCCCCACCCCCCAATCCCCCCCATCCCCTCTCGTGGACAACATGCAGCTGGTGGTGTGTCATTTCCACCAGAAGCCCACTTGATGGGCAAATAAAAATTGCAGCCTTGTTGTGCGATCACCCTGCTGTGAGAAAACAAAGATTTACCACAGTTTGGAAATAAAATGCTACATTTTTATATGAACTAGAACGAACATTCTTTAAAACACTATAGAGCCTGAGTACATACCAATAGAAGAACAACTTGTCCTCATCTGCTAACCCCCCCCCCTCCCCCCCACCCCCACCCACCCTCACTCGTTGACAACATGCTGCTGGTGTTGTGTCATTTCCACCAACAGCCCACTTGATGGATAAATAAAAATTGCAGCCTTGTAGTGCGATCAGCCTGCTGTGAGAAAACAAAGATTTACTACACTTTGGAAATGAAATGCTACGTTCTTATATGAACTTGAACGAACATTCTTTAAAACACAATAAAGCCTGAGCTCATAGCAATGGAAGAACAATTTGTCCTCTTCCGCTCGCCCCCCCTCCCCCCCCCCCCCTCCCATCCACTCTAGTGGAAAACATGCTGCTGGGTGTATGTCAATTCCACCAAAAGCCCACATGATAGGCAAATAAAAATTGCAGCCTTGTAGTGCCATCACCCTGCTGTGAGAAAACAAAGATTTATTACACTTTGGAAATAAAATGCTACGTTCTTATATGAGCTTGAACGAACATTCTTTAAAACACTATAAAGCCTGGGTACATACCAATAGAAGAACAACTTGTCCTCTTCCACAAGCCCCCCCACCCCCCACTCTCTCTCGTGGACAGCATGCTTCTGGTGGTGTGTTATTTCCACCAAAAGCAGACTAGATGGGCAAATAAAAATTGCAGCCTTGTAGTGCGATTACCCTGCTGTGAGAAAACAAAGATTTACCACTCTTTGGAAATAAAATGCTACTTTCATATATGAACTTGAGCGAACATTCTTTAAAACACCATAAAGCATGAGTACATACCTATAGAACAACTACTTGCCCTCTTACGTTCGCCCCACCCCCTCGCATCCCCCCTTTTGTGGACAACATGCTGCTGGTGATGTGTCATTTCCATCAAAAGCCCACTTGATGGGCAAATAAAAATTGCAGCCTTGTGGTGCGATCACCCTGCTGTGAGAAAACAATGATTTACTACACTTTGGAATTAAAATGCTACGTTCTTATATGAACTTGAACGAACATTCTTTAAAACGCTATAAAGCCGGAGTACATACCAATAGAAGAACAGCTTGTCCTCTTCCGCTCGCCCCCCACCCCCCCCCACTCCCCCGCACCACAACATCTCTTGTGGACAACATGCTGCTGGTGGTGTATCATTTCCACCAAAAGCCCTTTTGATGGGCATATTAAAATTGTAGCCTTGTAGTGTGATCACCCTGCTGTGAGACAACAAAGATCTACAACGGTTTGGAAATAAAATGCCACGTTCTTATATGAGGTTGAACGAACATTCTTTAAAACACTATAAGGCCTTAGTACATACCAATAGAAGAACAACTTGTCCTCTCCTGCTCGGCCCCCCCATTCCACCCCCCTCTCGCTGACAACATGCTGCTGGTGGTGTGTCATTTCCATCAAAAGCCCACTTGATGGGCAAAAAAAATTGCAGCCTTGTAGTGCGATCACCCTGCTGTGAGAAAACAAAGATTTACTACACTTTGGAAATAAAAGGCTACATTCTTATATGAACTTGAACGAACATTGTTTCAAACACTATAAAACCTGAGTACATACCAATAGAAGAACAACTAGTCCTCTTCTGCTCGCCCCTCCATCCCACCCCACTCTCGTGGACAACATGCTGCTGGTGGTGTGTCATTTCCATCAAAAGCCCACTTGATGGGTAAATAAAAATTGCAGCCTTGAAGTGCGATCACCCTGCTGTGAGAAAACAAAGATTTACTACACTTAGGAAATAAAATGCTACATTCTTATATGAACTTTAACGAACATTCTTTAAAACACTATAAAGCCTGAGTACATATCAATAGAAGAACATCTCGTCCTCTTCCGCTCGCCCCCCCCCCCCCCCCCCCCCCCCCCACCAACTCTCGTGGACAACAAGCTGCTGGTGGTGTGTCAATTCCACCAAAAGTCCACTTGATGGGCAAATAAAAATTGCAGCCTTGTAGTGCGATCACCCTGCTGTGAGAAAACAAAGATTTACTACACTTTGGAAATAAAATGCTATGTTCTTAAATGAACTTGAACGAACATTCTTTAAAACTCTATAAACCCTGAGTGCATACCAATAGAAGAACAACTTGTCCTCATCCGCTCCCCCCCCCCCCCTCACCCCACCCCCGACACCCATCCTCTCTCGTGGACTACATGCTGCTGGTGGTGTGTCATTTCATCCAAAAGCCCACTTGATGGGCAAATTTTAAATGCAGCCTTGTAGTGCGATCACCCGGCTGTGAGAAAACAAAGATTTACTACACTTTGGAAATAAAATGCTATATTCTTATATGAACTTGAATGAACATTCTTTCAAACACTATAAAACCTGAGTACATACCAATAGAAGAACAACTTGTCCTCTCCTGCTCGCCCCCCCATCCCACCCCCCTCTCGTGGACAACATGCTGCTGGTGGTGTGTCATTTCCACAAAAAGCCCACTTGATGGGTAAATAAAAATTGCAGCCTTGAAGTGCGGTCACCCTGCTGTGAGAAACCAAAGATTTACTACACTTAGGAAATAAAATGCTACATTCTTATATGAACTTGAACGAACATTCTTTAAAACACTATAAAGCCTGAGTACATACCAATAGAGGAACAACTTGTCCTCTACCGCTTGCCCCCCCACCCCCCCCCCCCACCACCCCATTACCCCCCTTCCTCTTGTGATCAACATGCTGCTGGTGGTGTGTCTTTTCCACCAAAAGCCCACTTGATGGGCAAATAAAAGTAGAAGCCTTGTAGTGCGATCACCCTGTTGTGAGAAAACAATGATTTACTACACATAGGAAATAAAATGCTATATTCTTATATGAACTTGAACGAACATTCTTTAAAACACCATAAAGCCTGAGTACATACCAATAGAACAACAACTTGTCCACTTCCGCCCGCCCCCCCCCTTGCCCCCCCCCCCTCGTTCTCGTGGACAACATGCTGGTGGTGGTGTGTCATTTCCACCAAAAGCCCACTTGATGGGCAAATAAAATTTGCAGCCTTTTAGTGCGATCACCCTGCTGTGAGAAAACAATGATTTACTACACTTGGGAAATAAAATGCTACATTCTTATATGAACTTGAAAGAACATTCTTTCAAACACTATAAAGCCTGAGTACATACCAATAGAAGAACAACTTGTCCTATCCTGCTCGCCCCCCACCCCCATCCCACCCCCTTCTCGTGGACAACATGCTGGTGGTGGTGTGTCATTTCCACCAAAAGCCCACTTGATGGGGAAATAAAAATTGCAGCCTTGTAGTGCGATCACCCTGCTGTGAGAAAAGAAAGATTTACTACACTTTGGACATAAAATGCTACATTCTTATATGAACTTGAAAGAACATTCTTTCAAACACTATAAAGCCTGAGTACATACCAATAGAAGAACAACTTGTCCTATCCTGCTCGCCCCCCCCCCCCCATCCCACCCCCTTCTCGTGGACAACATGCTGGTGGTGGCGTGTCATTACCACCAAAAGCCCACTTGATGGGCAAATAAAAATTGCAGACTTGTAGTGCGATCACCCTGTTGTGAGAAAACAATGATTTACTACACTTTGGAAATAAAATGCTACATTCTTATATGAACTTGAACGAACATTCTTTAAAATTCTATAAAGCCTGAGTACATACCAATAGAAGAACAACTTGTCCTCTTCCACTCGCCCCCCTATCCCACCCCCCCTCCCGTGGACAACATGCTAGTGGTGGTGTGTCATTTCCACCAAAAGCCCACATGATGGGCAAATAAAAATTGCAGCCATCTAGTGCAATCACCCTGCTTTGAGAAAACAAAGACTTACTACACTTTGGAAATAAAATGCTACATTCTTATATGAACTTGAACGAACATTCTTTAAAACACTATAGAGCCTGAGTACATACCAATAGAAGAACAAGTTGTCCTCTCCTGCTCGACCCCGCATCCCACCCCCCCTCTGGTGGACAACATGCTGCTGGTGGTGTGTCATTTCCACCAAAAGCCCACTTGATGGGCAAATAAAAATTGCAGCCTTGTAGTGCGATCACCCTGCTGTGAGAAAACAAAGATTTACTACACTTTGGAAATAGAATGCTACATTCTTATATGAACTTGAAAGAACATTCTTTCAAACACTATAAAGCCTGAGTACATACCAATAGAAGAACAACTTGTCCTATCCTGCTCGCCCCCCCCCATCCCACCCCCTTCTCGTGGACAACATGCTGGTGGTGGTGTGTCATTTCCACCAAAAGCCCACTTGATGGGCAAATAAAAATTGCAGCCTTGTAGTGCGGTCACCCTGCTGTGAGAAAACAAAGATTTACTACACTTTGGAAATAAAATGCTACATTCTTATATGAACTTGAACGAACATTCGTTAAAATACTATAAAGCCTGAGTACATACCAATAGAAGAACAACTTGTCCTCTTCCATTCGCCCCCCTATCCAACCCCCCCTCCCGTGGACAACATGCTGCTGGTGGTGTGTCATTTCCACCAGAAGCCCACTTGATGGGCAAATAAAAATTGCAGCCTTCTAGTGCGATCATCCTGCTGTGAGAAAACAAAGATTTACTACACTTTGGAAATAAAATGCTACATTCTTATATGAACTTGAACGAACTTTCTTTAAAACACTGTAAAGCCTGAGTACATACCAATAGAACAACAACTTGTCCACTTCTGCTCGCCCGCCCCCCCCCCCCTACATTCACCCCCCCCCCCCCCCTCGTGGTCAGCATGCAGCTGGTGGTGTGTCATTTCCACCAAAAGCCGACTTGATGGGCAAATAAAAATTGAAGCCTTGTAGTGCGATCACCCTGCTGTGAGAAAACAAATATTTACTACACGTAGGAAATAAAATGCTACATTCTTATATGAAATTGAACGATCATTCTTTAAAACACCATAAAGCCTGAGTACATACCAATAGAGGAACAACTTATCCTCTTCCGCTCGCCCTTCCCCCCCCCCCCCCCCCCCTCCCCACCCTCTCGTGGACTACATGCTGCTGGTTGTATGTCATTTCCACCAGAAGCCCACTTGATGGCAAATAAAAATTGCAGCCTTGTAATGCGATCACCTTGCTGTGAGAAAACAAAGATTTACTGCACTTTGGAAATAAAATGCTACATTCTTAAATGAACTTGAACGAACTTTCTTTAAAACACTCTAAAGCCTGAGTACATACCAATAAAAGAACAACTTGTCATCTTCTGCTGCCCCCCCCCCCCCCCGAATCCCGACCCCCCCCCCCTCTTGGACAACATGCTGCAGGTGGTGTGTCATTTCCACGAAAAGCCCACTCGATGGGCAAATAAAAACTGCAGCCTTGTTGTGTGATCACTCTGTTGTGAGACAACAAAGATTTACTACACTTTGGAAATAAAATGCTATGTTCTTATATGAACTTAAACGTACATTCTTTAAAAATCTATAAAGCCTTAGTACATACCAATAGAAGAACAACTTGTCCTCATCCGCTCCCGCCTCCTCACCCCCCCCCCCCCCCCCCACACCCACCCTCTCTCGAGGACAACATGCTGCTGGTGGTGTGTCAATTCCACCAAAAGCCCACTTGATGGGCAAATAAAAATTGCAGCCTTGTTGTGCGATCACCCTGCTGTGAGAAAACAAAGATTTACCACAGTTTGGAAATAAAATGCTACTTTTTTATATGAACTTGAACGAACATTCTTTAAAACACTATAGAGCCTGAGTACATACCAATAGAAGAACAACTTGTCCTCATGTGCTAACCCCCGCCCCCTCCCCCCCCCCCCCCCCCCACCCACCCTCACTCGTTGACAACATGCTGCTGGTGTTGTGTCATTTCCACCAACAGCCCACTTGATGGATAAATAAAAATTGCAGCCTTGTAGTGCGATCAGCCTGCTGTGAGAAAACAAAGATTTACTACACTTTGGAAATGAAATGCTACGTTCTTATATGAACTTGAACGAACATTCTTTAAAACACAATAAAGCCTGAGCACATACCAATGGAAGAACAACTTGTACTCTTCCGCTCGCCCCCCGCCCCCCCCCTCCCCCCACCCACTCTCGCGGACAACAAGCTGCTGGTGGTGTGTCAATTCCACCAAAAGCCCACTTGATGGGCAAATAAAAATTGCAGCCTTGTAGTGCGATCACCCTGCTGTGAGAAAGCAAAGATTTACTACACTTTGGAAATAAAATGTTACGTTCTTTTATTAACTTGAACGAACATTCTTTAAAACGCTATAAAGCCTGAGTACATGCCAATAGAAGAACAACTTGTCCTCTTCCCCCCGCCCCCCGCCACCTCCCTCCCTCTCTCATGGAAAACATGCTGCTGGTGCTGTGTCAATTCCACCAAAAGCCCACTTGATGGTCATATAAAAATTCCAGCCTTGTAGTGCGATCACCCTACTGTTAGAAAACAAAGATTTACTACACTTTGGAAATGAAATGCTACGTTCTTATATGAACTGGAACGAACATTCTTTAAAACACAATAAAGCCGGAGTACATACCAATAGAAGAACAACTTGTTCTCTTCCGTTTGCCCCCAACCCCCCCCCCCCCCCCCATCACCCCTCTCGTGGACAACATGCTGCTGCTGGTGTGTCATTTCCACCAAAAGCCCACTTGATGGGCAAACAAGAAATGCAGCCTTGTAGTGCGATCACCCGGCTGTGAGAAAACAAAGATATACTACACTTTGGAAATAAAATGCTACGTACTTACTTGAATTGAACGAACATTCTTTAAAACACAATAAAGCCTGAGTTCATACCAATAGAACAATAACTTGCCTCTTCCGCTCGCCCCCCCCCCCCCCCCCCCACCATCTCACGTGGACAACATGCTGAAGGGGGTGTGTCATTTCCACCAAAAGCCCACTTGATGGGTAAATAAAAATTGCAGCCTTGTAGTGCGATCACCCTGCTGTGACAAAAAAAGATGTACTACACAATGGAAATAAAATGCTACGTTCTTATATAAAACTTGAGCGAACATTCTTTAAAACACCGTAACGCCTGAGTACTTACCAATAGAAGAACAACTTGTCCTCTTCCACTCGCCCCCAACCCCCCCTCTCGTGGACGACACGCTGCTGGTGTTGTGTCAATGCCACCAAAAGCCCGATTGATGGGCAAATAAAAATTGCAGCCTTGTAGTGCGATCACCCTGCTGTGAGAAAACAAAAATTTACTACACTTTGGAAATAGAATGCTATGTTCTTATATGAACTCGAACGAACATTCTTTAAAACTCTATAAAGCCTGAGTACATACCAATAGAAGAACAACTTGTCCTCTTCCGCTCGCTCCCACACCTCCCCCTCTCGTGGAGAACATGCTGCTGGTGGTGTGTCATTGCCACCAAAAGCCCACTAGATGCGCAAATAAAAATTGCAGCCTTGTAGTGCGATCACCCTGCTGTGACAAAACAAAAATTTACTACACTTTGGAAATAGAATGCTATGTTCTTATATGAAGTTGAACGAACATTCTTCAAAACACTATAATGCCTGAGTACATACCAATAGAACAACAACTTGCCCTCTTCCTTTCGCCCCATCCCCTCCCATCCTTCCCCTCGTGGACAATATGCTGCTGGTGGTGAGTCATTTCCACCAAAAGCCCACTTGATGGGCAAATAAAAATGGCAGCCTCGTAGTGCCATCTCCCTGCTGTGAGAAAACAAAGATTTACTACACTTTGGAAATAAAATGCCACATTCTTATATGAACTTGAACGAACATTATTTAAAACGCTATAAAGCCTGAGTACATATCAATAGAAGATCATCTCGTCCTCTTCCGCTCGCCCCCCCCCCCCCCCCCCCTCACCCACTCTCGTGGACAACAAGCTGCTGGTGGTGTGTGAATTCCACCAAAAGCCCACTTGATGGGCAAATAAAAATTGCAGCCTTGTAGTGCGATCACCCTGCTGTGAGAAAACAAAGATTTACTACACTTTGGAAATAAAATGCCATGTTCTTATATGAACTTGAACGAACATTCTTTAAAACTCTATAAACCCTGAGTGCATACCAATAGAAGAACAACTTGTCCTCATCCGCTCCCCCCCCCCCCCCCCTCTCCCCACCCCCACACCCATCCTCTATCGTGGACAACATGCTGCTGGTGGTGTGTCATTTCATCCAAAAGCCCACTTGATGGGCAAATAAGAAATGTAGCCTAGTAGTGCGATCACCCGGCTGTGAGAAAACAAAGATATACTATACTTTCGAAATAAAATGCTACATTCTTATATGAATTGAACGAACATTCTTTAAAACACTATAAAGCCTGAGTACATACCAATAGAACAATAACTTGCCTCTTCTGCTCGCCCCCCCCCCCCCCCTCTCGTGGAGAACATGCTGCTGTTGGTGTGTCATTTCCACCAAAAGCCCACTTGATGGGCAAATAGAAATTGCAGCCTTGTAGTGCGATTACCCTGCTGTGAGAAAACAAAGATTTGCTACCCTTTGGAAATAAAATGCTACGTTATTATATGAACTTGAACGAACATTCTTTAAAACACAATAAAGGCTGAGCACATACCAATGGAAGAACAACTTGCCCTCTTCCTTTCGCCTCACCCCCTCCCAACCTTCCTCTCGTTGACAATATGCTGCTGGTGGTGTGTCATTTCCACCAAAAGCCCACTTGATGGGCAAATAAAAATTGCAGCCTTGTAGTGCGATCACCCTGCTGTGAGAAAACAAAGATTTACTACACTTTGGAAATAAAATGCTACGTTCTTTTATTAACTTGAACGAACATTCTTTAAAACGCTATAAAGCGTGAGTACATGCCAATAGAAGAACAACTTGTCCTCTTCCCCTCGCCCCCCGCCACCCCCCCCCCCCTCTCATGGACAACATGCTGCTGGTGCTGTGTCAATTCCAACAAAAGCCCACTTGATGGGCATATATAAATTCCAGCCTTGTAGTGCGATCACCCTGCTGTGAGAAAACAAAGATTTACTGCACTTTGGAAATAAAATGCTACGTTATTATATCAACTTGAACTAACATTTTTTAAAACACTATAAAGCCCAAGTACATACCAATAGAAGAACAACTTGTCCTCTTCCACTCGCCCCCCCCTCCCCCACCCTCACTTGTGGAGATCATGCTTCTGGTGGTGTGTCAATTCCACCAAAAGCCCACTTGATGGGCAAATAAAAATTGCAGCCTTGTAGAGCGATCACCCAGCTGTGTGAAAACAAAGATTTACTACACTTTGGAATTAAAATGCTACATTCCTATATGAACTTGAACGAACATTCTTTAAAACGCTATAAAACCTGATTACATACCAATAGAAGAACATCTCGTCCTCTTCCGCTCGCCGCCCCCCCCCCCCCCCCCAACCCTCACTCACTCGTGGACAACATGCTGCTGGTGGTGTGTCAATTCCACCAAAAGCCCAGTTGATGGGTAAATAAAAATTGCAGCCTTGTAGTGCGATCACCCTGCTGTGAGAAAACAAAGATTAACTACCACTTGGAAATAAAATGCTACGTTATTATATCACCTTGAACTAACATTTTTTAAAACACTATAAAGCCCGAGTACATACCAATAGAAGAACAACTTGTCCTCTTCCACTCGCCCCCCCCCCCTCCCCCCGCCCTCTCTCGTGGACAACATGCTGCTGGTGGTGTGTCAATTCCACCAAAAGCCCAGTTGATGGGTAAATAAAAATTGCAGCCTTGTAGCGCGATCACCCTGCTGTGAGAAAACAAAAATTTACTACACTTTGGAAATAGAATGCTATGTTCTTATATGAAGTTGAACGAACATTCTTTAAAACACTATAATGCCTGAGTACATACCAATAGAACAACAACTTGCCCTCTTCCTTTCACCCCATCCCCTCCCATCCTTCCTCTTGTGGACAATATGCTGCTGGTGATGAGTCATTTCCACTAAAAGCCCACTTGATGGGCAAATAAAAATTGAAGCCTCGTAGTGCCATCTCCCTGCTGTGAGAAAACAAAGATTTACTACACTTTGGAAATAAAATGCTACATTCTTATATGAACTTGAACGAACATTATTTAAAACGCTATAAAGCCTGATTACATATCAATAGAAGAACATCTCGTCCTCTTCCGCTCGCCCCCCCACCCCCCCCCCCCCCCACCCTCCCTCTCTCTCTCGTGGACAACATGCTGCTGGTGGTGTGTCAATTCCACCAAAAGCCCACTTGATGGGCAAATAAAAATTGCAGCCATGTAGTGCTATCACCCTGCTGTGAGAAAACAAAGATTTACTACACTTTGAAAATGAAATGCTACGTTCTTATATGAAGTTTAACGAACATTCTTTAAAACACAATAAAGCCTGAGCACATACCAATGGAAGAACAACTTGTCGTCTTCCGCTCGCCCCCCCCTGCTCCCCCCCCCCCCCCCACTCTCGTGGACAACAAGCTGCTAGTGGTGTGTCAATTCCACCAAAAGCCCACTTGATGGGCAAATAAAATCTGCAGCCTTGTAGTGTGATCACCCTGCTGTGAGACAACAAAGATCTACAACACTTTGGAAATAAAATGCTACGCTCTTATATGAAGTTGAACGAACATTCATTAAAACACTATAAAGCCTGAGTACATACCAATAGAAGAATAACTTGTCCTATTCCGTTTGCCCCCCACCCCACCCATAACCCCTCTCGTGGACAACATTCTGCTGGTGGTGTGCCATTTCACCCAAAAGCCCACTTGATGGGCAAATAAGAAATGCAGCCTTGTAGTGCGATCACCCGGCTGTGAGAAAACAAATATATACTATACTTTGGAAATAAAATGCTACATTCTTATATGAATTGAACGAACATTCTTTAAAACACTATAAAGCCTGAGTACATACCAATAGAACAATAACTTGCCTCTTCTGCTCGCCCCTCCCCCCCCCCCCCCCCCCTTCTCGTGGACAACATGCTGCTGTTGGTGTGTCAGTTCCACCAAAAGCCCACTTGATGGGCAAATAGAAATTGCAGCCTTGTAGTGCGATTACCCTGCTGTGAGATAACAAAGATTTGCTACCCTTTGGAAGTAAAATGCTACGTTATTATATGAACTTGAACGAACATTCTTTAAAACACAATAAAGCCTGAGCACATACCAATGGAAGAACAACTTGCCCTCTTCCTTTCGCCCCACCCCCTCCCAACCTTCCTCTCGTGGACAATATGCTGCTGGTGGTGTGTCATTTCCACCAAAAGCCCACTTGATGGGCAAATAAAAATTGCAGCCTTGTAGTGCGATCACCCTGCTGTGAGAAAACAAAGATTTAATACACTTTGGAAATAAAATGCTACGTTCTTTTATTAACTTGAACGAACATTCTTTAAAACGCTATAAAGCGTGAGTACATGCCAATAGAAGAACAACTTGTAGTCTTCCCCTCGCCCCCCGCCTGCCCCCCCCCCCCCCCCCTCTCTCATGGACAACATGCTGCTGGTGCTGTGTCAATTCCAACAAAAGCCCACTTGATGGGCATATAAAAATTCCAGCCTTGTAGTGCGATCACCCCTGCTGTGAGAAAACAAAGATTTACTACACTTTGGAAATGAAATGCTACGTTCTTATATGAAGTGGAACGAACATTCTTTAAAAGACAATAAAGCCTGAGCACATACCAATGGAAGAAACAACTTGTCCTCTTCCGCTCGCCCCCCCCTCCCCCCCCCCCCAACCCCCTCCCACCAACTCTCGTGGACAACATGCTGCTGGTGGTGTGTCATTTCCACCAAAAGCCCCACTTGATGGGCAAATAAAAATTGCAGCCTTGTAGTGCGATCACCCTGCTGTGAGAAAACAAAGATTTACTACACTTTGGAAATAAAATGCTACGTTCTTATATGAACTTGAACGAACATTCTTTAAAACACTATAGAGCCTGAGAACATACCATTAGAAGAACAACTTGTCCTCATGTGCTAACCTCCGCCCCCCTCCCCCCCCCCCCCCCACCCCCACCCACCCTCTCTCATTGAAAACATGCTGCTGCGTTGTGTCATTTCCACCAAAATCCAACCTGATGGGTAAATAAAAATTGCAGCCTTGTAGTGCGATCACCCAGCTGTGAGAAATCAAAGATTTACTACACTTTGGAATTAAAATGCTACATTCCTATATGAACTTGAACGAACTTTCTTTAAAACGCTATAAAAACCTGATTACATACCAATAGAAGAACATCTCGTCCTCTTCCGCTCGCCCCCCCCCCCCAACCCTCCCTCTCTCGTGGACAACATGCTGCTGGTGGTGTGTCAATTCCACCAAAAGCCCACTTGATGGGCAAATAAAAATTGCTGCGTTGTAGTGCGATCACCCTGCTGTGAGAAAACAAAGATTTACTACACTTTGGAAATGAAATGCTACGTTCTTATATGAACTGGAACGAACATTCTTTAAAGCACAATAAGCCCTGAGCACATACCAATGGAAGAACAACTTGTCCACTTCCGCTCGCCCCCCTCCTCCCGCCCACTCCCCCCCCCCCCCCCCCCCCCCCCCCCGCACCCACCTACTCTCGTGGACAACATGCTGCTGGTGGTGTGTCATTTCCACCAAAGGCCCACCTGATGGGTAAATAAAAATTGCAGCCTTGTAGTGCGATCACCCTGCTGTGAGAAAACAAAAATTAACTACCATTTGGAAATAAAATGCTACGTTATTATATAAACATGAACTAACATTTTTTAAAACACTATAAAGCCTGAGTACATAAAAATAGAAGAAACAACTTGTCCTCTTCCACTCGCGCCCCTCCCCCCACCCCTCTCTCGTGGGCAACATGCTTCTGGTGGTGTGTCAATTCCACCAAAAGCCCACTTGATGGGCAAAAAAAAATTGCAGCCATGTAGAGCGATCACCCTGCTGTTAGAAAACAAAGATTTACTACAATTTGGAAATAAAATGCTACATTCTTATATGAACTTGAACGAACATTCTTTAAAACGCTATAAAGCCTGATTACATACCAATAGAAGAAAATCTCGTCCTCTTCCGCTCACCACCCCACCCCCCCACCCTCCCCTCTTTCGTGGACAACATGTTGCTGGTGGTGTGTCAATTCCACCAAAAGCCCACTTGATGGGCAAATAAAAATTGCAGCCATGTAGTGCTATCACCCTGCTGTGAGAAAACAAAGTTTTACAACACTTTGAAAATAAAATGCTACGTTCTTATATGAACTTGAACGAACATTCTTTAAAACACTATAGAGCCTGAGTACATACCAATAGAAGAACAACTTGTCCTCTTCCCCCTCGCCCCCAGCCTCCCCCCCCCCCCCCCCCCCGCTCTCTCATGGACAACATGCTGCTGGTGCTGTGTCTATTCCACCAAAAGCCCCACTTCATGGGCATATAAAAAATTCCAGCCTAGTAGTGCGATCACCCTGCTGTGAGAAAACAAAGATTTACTACACTTTGGAAATGAAATGCTACGTTCTTATATGAACTGGAACGAACATTCTTTAAAACACAATAAAGCCTGAGCACATACCAATGGAAGAAACAACTTGTCCTCTTCCGCTCGCCCCCCCCCCCCCCCCCCCCCCCACCCACTCTCGTGACAACAAGCTGCTGGTGGTGTGTCAATTCCACCAAAAGCCCCACTTGATGGGCGAATAAAAATTGCAGCCTTGTAGTGCGATCACCCTGCTGTGAGAAAAACAAAGATTTACTACACTTTGGAAATAAAATGCTACGTTCTTTAATTAACTTGAATGAACATTCTTTAAAACACAATAAAGCCTGAGCACATACCAATGGAAGTACAACTTGTCCTCTTCCGCTTGCCCCCCAAACCCCCCCCCCCCCCCTCCCCACCTCACAACCACTCTCGTGGACAACATGCTGCTGGTGGTGTGTCAATTCCACCAGAAAGCCCACATGATAGGCAAATAAAAATTGCAGCCTTGCAGTGCGATCACCCTGCTGTGAGAAAACAAAGATTTTCTACACTTTGGAAATAAAATGCTACGTTTCTTATATAAACTTGAACGAACATTCTTTAAAACACTATAAATCCTGAGTACATACCAATAGAAGAACAACTTGTCCTCTTCCACTCGCCCCCCCTCCCCCCACTCACTCTCGTGGATAACATGCTTCTGGTGGTGTGTCATTTCCACCAAAAGCCCACATGATAGGCAAATAAAAATTGCAAGCCTTGCAGTGCGATCACCCTGCTGTGAGAAAACAAAGATTTTCTACACTTTGGAAATAAAATGCTACGTTCTTATATAAACTTGAACGAACATTCTTTAAAACGCTATAAAAGCCTGAGTACATACCAATAGAAACAACAACTTGCACTCTTCCTTTCGCCCCACCCCCTCCCATCCTTCCTCTCGTGGACAATATTCTGCTGGTGGTGTGTCAATTCCACCAAAAGCCCACTTGATGGGCAAAAAAAATTGCAGCCTTGTAGAGTGATCATCCTGCTGTGAGAAAACAAAGATTTACTACACTTTCGAAATAAAATGCTACATTCTTATATGAACTTGAACGAACATTCTTTAAAA